>NC_088403.1:40972227-41022227 GCF_034236695.1 Oncorhynchus nerka
TTTCAAAGCACTTCATGGCTACCGACGTGAGTGCTACGGGGCGGTAATCATTTAGGCAGGTTACCTTCACTTCCTTGGGCACAGAGACTATGGTGGTCTGCTTGAAACTCGGTCAGGGAGGTTGAAAATGTCAATGAAGACACTTGCCAGTTGGTCCACGCATGGTAATCCGTTTGGCCCCACGGCTTTCTGAATGTTGACCTGTTTAAAGGTCTTGCTCACATCGGCTACCAAGAGCGTTATCACACAGTTGCCTGGAACAGATGGTGCTCTGATGCTTGCTTCAGTGTTGCTTGTCTTGTGTCAGGATTCACCTAGCTGTCACCTCCAGGCTCTGATCAGGCCCTACACCCAAACAAGGGCACTGCGTTCATCCACCTCTGGCCTGCTCGCCTCCCTACCACTGAGGAAGTACAGTTCCCGCTCAGCCCAGTCAAAACTGTTCGCTGCTCTGGCCCCCCAATGGTGGAACAAACTCCCTCACGACGCCAGGACAGCGGAGTCAATCACCACCTTCCGGAGACACCTGAAACCCCACCTCTTTAAGGAATACCTAGGATAGGATAAAGTAATTCCTCTCATCCCCCCCCCTTAAAATATTTAGATGCACTACTGTTCCACTGGATGTCATAAGGTGAATGCACCAATTTGTAAGTCGCTCTGGATAAGAGCGTCTGCTAAATTACTTAAATGTAAATGTAAATGATTTGGGGCTGTACGAATGTTTGATGTATTAGAATAATTGATTATGCTTATGTTTTATTAATAGAAGAGGAGGGGTTATAAGACCCCTCCCTCCTTACATTATAGGTTTTTAGACTACGGAATAACAATATACAGTGCCTTGCGAAAGTATTCGGCCCCCTTGAACTTTGCGACCTTTTGCCACATTTCAGGCTTCAAACATAAAGATATAAAACTGTATTTTTTTGTGAAGAATCAACAACAAGTGGGACACAATCATGAAGTGGAACGACATTTATTGGATATTTCAAACTTTTTTAACAAATCAAAAACTGAAAAATTGGGCGTGCAAAATTATTCAGCCCCCTTAAGTTAATACTTTGTAGCGCCACGTTTTGCTGCGATTACAGCTGTAAATCGCTTGGGGTATGTCACTATCAGTTTTGCACATCGAGAGACTGAAATTTTTTCCCATTCCTCCTTGCAAAACAGCTCGAGCTCAGTGAGGTTGGATGGAGAGCATTTGTGAACAGCAGTTTTCAGTTCTTTCCACAGATTCTCGATTGGATTCAGGTCTGGACTTTGACTTGGCCATTCTAACACCTGGATATGTTTATTTTTGAACCATTCCATTGTAGATTTTGCTTTATGTTTTGGATCATTGTCTTGTTGGAAGACAAATCTCCGTCCCAGTCTCAGGTCTTTGCAGACTCCATACGGTTTTCTTCCAGAATGGTCCTGTATTTGGCTCCATCCATTTTCCATCAATTTTAACCATCTTCCCTGTCCCTGCTGAAGAAAAGCAGGCCCAAACCATGATGCTGCCACCACCATGTTTGACAGTGGGGATGGTGTGTTCAGGGTGATGAGCTGTGTTGCTTTTACGCCAAACATAACATTTTGCATTGTTGCCAAAAAGTTCAATTTTGGTTTCATCTGACCAGAGCACCTTCTTCCACATGTTTGGTGTGTCTCCCAGGTGGCTTGTGGCAAACTTTAAACAACACTGTTTATGGATATCTTTAAGAAATGGCCTTCTTCTTGCCACTCTTCCATAAAGACCAGATTTGTGCAATATACGACTGATTGTTGTCCTATGGACAGAGTCTCCCACCTCAGCTGTAGATCTCTGCAGTTCATCCAGAGTGATCATGGGCCTCTTGGCTGCATCTCTGATCAGTCTTCTCCTTGTATGAGCTGAAAGTTTAGAGGGACGGCCAAGTCTTGGTAGATTTGCAGTGGTCTGATACTCCTTCCATTTCAATATTATCGCTTGCACAGTGCTCCTTGGGATGTTTAAAGCTTGGGAAATCTTTTTGTATCCAAATCCGGCTTTAAACTTCTTCACAACAGTATCTCGGACCTGCCTGGTGTGTTCCTTGTTCTTCATGATGCTCTCTGCGCTTTTAACGGACCTCTGAGACTATCACAGTGCAGGTGCATTTATACGGAGACTTGATTACACACAGGTGGATTGTATTTATCATCATTAGTCATTTAGGTCAACATTGGATCATTCAGAGATCCTCACTGAACTTCTGGAGAGAGTTTGCTGCACTGAAAGTAAAGGGGCTGAATTATTTTGCACGCCCAATTTTTCAGTTTTTGATTTGTTAAAAAAGTTTGAAATATCCAATAAATGTCGTTCCACATCATGATTGTGTCCCACTTGTTGTTGATTCTTCACAAAAAAATACAGTTTTATAACTTTATGTTTAAAGCCTGAAATGTGGCAAAAGGTCGCAAAGTTCAAGGGGGCCGAATACTTTCGCAAGGCACTGTATATATTCATTGTAGAAGTTTAGTACTATTCTACAGTTGTATTTTAGTTCTCTCTCTCTATTTATGCCTCATAAAGAGGCCCCTCTTATAAATGTGTGACTTAGCCAGAACTCTGCAAGGGAGTGAAGGAGATAAGACTAGGCAAACATTCCACAAAAAAAATCTACTTTGGGGAGAGGGGACATTTACTGCTAAGTGTTTTGCTAACAATAAAGGCCCAGTTTATACAGCTTTGTAGGCATGGTTTTGATCCCAGGAGTAGAGGATGATGACGTAGGCAGTGACATCACCAGGGCGCGACTTAGGGTTTAATAAAACAACTGGAGACCTTTTGTTTTTGATGCAGAACTTACTCAGAAACATGCGTGCTATGTTCCTGTTTGTCAACTTCTGTCTGCAATTGCATTAATAAAGGTTTTCAAATTATTTTATTAAAGATGTTGTAAAATGCTAATTTCATCAATGAACCAATGATTGACAAAGAAGGACGTAAGGAACAAACTCTAACACTCGAAGCGAGCATAAAATGCATTTAGCTCATCTGGTATGCTCGCTTCACTGGGAAGCTCACGGCTGGGTTTCCCTTTGTAGTCCATAATAGTTTTCAAGCCTTGCCAAATCCGACGAGCGTCAAAGCCGGTGTATTAGGATTCAATCTTAATCCTGTATTGACGCTTTGCCTGTTTAATGGTTCGTCTGAGGGTGTAAGCGAGATTTCTTATAAGCATCCGGATTAGTGTCCCGCTCCTTGAAAGTGGCAGCTCTAGCCTTTAGGTCAATGTGGACGTTGCCTTGAATCCAAGGCTTCTGTTTGGGATATATGCACGTACGGTTACTGTGGTGACGACATCGTCAATGCACTTATTGATGAAGCCGATGACTGAGGTGTTATACTCCTCAATGCCATTGGATGAATCCCGGAACATATTCCAGTCTGTGCTAGCAAAACAGTCCTGTTGTTCTGCCTCTGAACAAAGCAGTTAACCCACTGTTCCCTGGCAGGCCGTCATTGTAAATAAGACTTTGTTCTTAACTGACTTGCCTAGTTAAATGAAGGTTAAATAACAAATAAATATATATATCACAGGGACAAGGTATATGAACTAACTGGCTCTAGAGAAAACCATGCAATTTTCACAACAGATATTGTAAAAGGGCTTTTCCTGGCTTGGCTTCCCCAGTGATTTTACCCACACACCGCTACTGTGTCTAAGTTCTATCATCAACTGATTTGAGGCAGTGTATGTCTGTGGATTGACTGAATTGTTTGAAGGGAATGTTGGCATACTGGCAGTTAATTTGAAAAATGTATGGGATCATTCATTCCTCTAAAACTGGCTGAGATTAATTGTTGGATGCTTTAATTGTTACCTTGGCAGCTCAGGGATTCGACCCAGCAACCTTTCAGTTACTAGCCCAACGCTCTAACCAATAGTTTACCTGCCGCCCCAAATATATACGCCTATGGTCGAGACAATGAGAAGACACAACGGCAGACACAACGGCAGAATAAATACAACCACAGCTTTGTTTCATCACAAAACTGGAGAGCATCAGCTGTCTGGTGAATTCCACAAATCATATTGCATGTAACAAACAGTTACATGACCTACAGCTTGGTCAATCAAGTTAATGTTTCCGACATTTTTGTACTACTAAACAACTATTGATTTTGAACACTGGAGAGTTACCGCAAAGAGCTGCCTCCACTATTCCAGTACCATTTCAACTTCAACATAATCAAATCACCTATGATTAGTCTACAGTGACAACCGAAAGATTCCAAAAACAATTTAGTCCAATCAACATAAGCAAAAGTTGTGTGTGTGTTTGTGTGTGTGTCTGTGTGCGTAAGTAGAAAAAACATGTTGACTCACCCTAATTGTATAGAAACGGCAATGCCATCCTCCTCTATTTCATGTTGTCGAAACGGTCTATGACTCGGTCATACAGTACATGCTTTTAGTTATCCTAGGCTACCTGGCTAAAATGCTTGCTCACTAGCCTAACTTTCTTTCATGGGCAATGATTAGCCAGCTAGTTAACATTAGCCTACTACATCTAGCTATGTATTGAACTTCCATCCTCTCAAGATAGAGGCACAATGTATGAATTTATGGATGGATCAGAATCGCCCTTATATAATAATTGGCCAGTACGGAGAATTAAGTCCAAATCCCTATCTCCGCCCATGGGTCATTTAGGAAAGGGCCAATTTTAGCTAGCTAGCTAGTCACTGGAGGACAACAGCACAACGAGATGCAACAAATCAAGTTTTTCCCTTGACATTTTCTTTGGTGCACCAAGACCATTCACAGTTGAGCTTACTCAGCTCAGCACTGATTGGTTATTATTGTATACTTTTTTTATCAAGGGAGAACAAATGCTCACTGGCTTCCCTTGCATTCAATGCTACAAGCAGCAACAATATCATACTATTTTTGACCAGACAGGATCAGACACATGGCCTACACATACAGAGACAGAGGTGCTCTGTTTCGTTCACTCGGATGCTTTCTCTGGTGAGATACATTCAGCCTCTTGCGAATGCAAGGAAAATTATGAAACACAGAGAGACGAAAGATATACTGAACAAAAATATAAATGCAACAATTTCAAAGATTTTATTGAGTTACAGTTCATATAAGGGAATCAGTCAATTTAAATAAATTCATTAGGCCCTACTCTATGGATTTCATGTGACTAGGAATACAGATATGCATCTGTTGGTCACAGATACTTTTCAAAGAAAGGTCGGATCGATGATCAGAAAACCAATCAGTATCTGTTTTGACCACCATTTGCCTCTTACAGCACAACACATCTCCTTCGCATAGAGTTGACCAGGCTGTTGATTGTGGCCTGTGGAACATTGTCCCACTCCTCTTCAATAGCTATGCGAAGTGGCTGGATATTGGCAGGAACTGGAACATGCTGTTGTACACATAGATCCAGAGCATACCAAACATGCTCAATGGGTGACATGTCAGGTGAGTATGCAGGCCATGGAAAAACTGGTATATTTTCAGCTTGTGTACAGATCCTTGGGACATGAGGCCGTGAATTATAATGCTGAAACATGAGGTGATGGAGGCGGATGAATGGCATGACAATGGGCCTCAGAATCTTGTCACGGAATCTCTGTGCATTCAAATTGCCATCTATAAAATGCAATTGTGTTCGTTGTCTGTAGCTTATGCCTGCCCAAACTATAAACCCACCGGCCATGGGGCACCATGGGGCACTCCGTTCACAACGTTGCCTGTGGAAACCCACAGTTCCATCAGCTGTCTGGGTGGCTGGTCTCAGATGATCCAGAGATGAAGAAGCTGGATGTGGAAGTCCTGAGCTGGCGTGGTTGCACGTGGTCTGCGGATGTGAGGCCAGTTGGACGTACTGCCAAATTCTCTAAAATTATGTTGGAGGCAGCGTATGGTAGAGAAATTAACATTCAATTATCTGGCAACAGCTCTGGTGGGCATTGCTGCAGTCAGCATGCCAATTGCATGCTCCCTCAAAACTTGAGACATCTGTGGCATTGTGTTGTGTGACAAAACTGCACATTTTAGAGTGGCCTTTTAGTGTCCCCAACACAAGGTGCACCTGTGTAATGATCCTGTTTAATCAGCTTCTTGAGGTTGGTGGATTATCTTGGCAAAGAAAAAATGCTCACTAACAGGGAAGTAAACAAATTTGTGCACAACATTTTAGTTACATAAGCTTTTATTGTGTATGGAACATTTCTGTGATCTTTATTTTAGCTCATGAAGCATAGGACCAACTCTTTACATGTTGCGTTTACAGTTTTGTTCCGTGTATATTATTATTTTATTTCTTCTATTTTTGGGGGGGGAAGACTGGCTTCCCTTGGCATCCATTAATATTGCCCCTGCTTAGACAAGTCCTATCATCAATTTCCTTTTGCTGCAGGATTAGCAAACTGGCTCAAATTAAGATCCTACATATCTGTGTGTGTGTGTGTGTGTGTGTGTGTGTGTGTGTGTGTGTGTGTGTGTGTGTGTGTGTGTGTGTGTGTGTGTGTGTGTGTGTGTGTGTGTGTGTGTGTGTGTGTGTGTGTGTGTGTGTGCACAGCAACAGCAGGGTGGCAGAGTGTGAGGGCCTAACCTACAGCTGCTCCAACTGTCAACATCCTGTCATAGTACATTAGTGTTTACATGTTAGCATGGACACACACCACATCAGAGTCACACTGCACTGGGTGGAAGTAAAAAATAGCACGGTGGTGTTTTTGGAGTAGGGTTTGAGGTTTGTGATGTTTGTGATTGTCACAATTCAAAGTACATAGAGAGAGAGAGAGAGAGAGAGAGAGAGAGAGAGAGAGAGAGAGAGAGAGAGAGAGCGCTCCTTCGTAGGCCCACTTCTCCTCAAATAATAGATATTTTACAGCTGAAAAGAACTCAAAATCTACTTTTATTCTTGCTTTCACTAATCCTTTAAAAACACATCTTACATCCTGCCCATATCCCATTTCTATCTTATGTTTCCTACTCAGAAAAATTGACATCTTAGCTTGTCCCAAAATAAAATTTAACATTTGACATTTTCTTTTCTGTTGTTTACTATATTGAAACCCCAAAATAAAAACAGTGTTATTGAAAAACTCCCCTACAGCTTTAAACAAAGATTCCAGCATTTCCAATAGAGGTTTTATCCTCTCACACTCCATAAAACAGTGAAAAATGGTTTCTCTTATATTACAAAAAGGACATCCATCTCTAACATCTGAGTTAATAACAGATACAAAAGCATTAACTGCAATGATGCCATGTAAAACCCACCATTGCATATCACCAGTACCCTTTTGTAACGGTGGCTTGTACAGTGCTCTCCATGCTGGCTTTACATTGTCATCAATGCCCAATTTTACCCTCCATGGAGTGTCTTTTCTATTTTTCAATTTATCTTTATTCAACACCTTGACACACCCCCTATACAAGTCCTTCCCATTCACCTCATCCAAACCCACCTCCTCCAACCCTCTCAAATCCAGCAATAACGCCTTTCTTTCTGACTCTGGGATATTTGGTGTAATCCCTAGTCTTGGAAATGAGATGTCTTCATCTTGTACCTTCTTCTTGTGGCTACTAAGCATACCCCATTCTTCCGCTGACAGAGCCTTCCTGCAGCTCCCCAGCATTTGTCCGACAATCCTTTCCGACCTCATCCCCAAATGTTCTGCCACCCATCTTCCATCCATTAAGGCGGGCCCAGCCATGGCCATTAACTGTTTTAAGAGGAGGATATTCCCCTAAAACGATCAACCATTAGACTCAAGCTATCCACCTCCGCTTGATTTTTCACTAGCACAACTACATCATCAGCATAGGCTGAGAGACGAATAGGAGGAATATCCTCTGAAAGGCACACCCCTGCAATGCGACTTCTAATGCTATTTAGTAGTGGCTCTATAGCAATGGCATATAACATTCCTGACAAAGAACATCCCTGCCTAATACCTCTACACACTTTAAAAGGAGCACTCAAACCACCGTTAACTTTCAATACACTTTCAATGTCACCATATATCACCTTTATCATGGCAATAAAACCAGAGCTGAACCCAAACGCCTCAAACGTGTGCCATAAATATTGATGTTCAACTCGGTCAAATGCCTTTTCCTGATCAATTGAAATTAGACCAGCATCCAACCCAATAGCCCTAGAGACGTCCAAAAAAATCACGAATCAGAGAAATGTTATCCCCTATCTGCCTGCCAGGAACACAGTAGGACTGATCCGTATGTATGATTTGCCCCATCACCTCCCTCAGCCTGTTGGACAAAGCCTTTGACAATATCTTATAATCAGTGCACAATAAAGCCACCGGCCTCCAGTTCTTCACCTCCCTCGGGTCACCCTTTTTGGGCAGTAGGGTGAGGACAGCCCTTCTGCAGCTTATTGGTAGTAACCCTCCGGTTAAACTATCATTAGCTACTTCTAACCAATCCTCTCCCAACATAGCCCAAAAAGACTTTAAAAAGTCAACGGGAAGCCCATCAATGCCTGGTGCCCTTCCATTTTCCATGCCTTTTAACCTCTTGCTCCTACTGAGACGCTTGCGTCCCATTTAGAGCTCTGGAAATGCAAATGCGCTACGCTAAATGCTAATAGTATTAGTTAAAACTCAAACGTTCATTAAAATACACATGCAGGGTATTGAATTAAAGCTACACTCGTTGTGAATCCAGGCAACAAGTCAGATTTTTAAAATGCTTTTCGGCGAAAGCATGAGAAGCTATTATCTGATAGCATGTAACACCACAAAAGAACCGCAGGGGACGTAAACAAAATAATTAGCATATTCGGCGCTACACAAACCGCACAATAAAATAGAAAACATTCATTACCTTTGACCATCTTCTTTGTTGGCACTCCTAGATGTCCCATAATCACTATGTCCCATAATCACTATGTCCCATAATCACTATTGGGTCTTTTTTTCGATTAAATCGGTCCATATATAGCCTAGATATCGTTATATGTAGACTGTGTGATAAACGGAAAAAAACTGCGTTTCATAACGTAACGTCATTTTTTAAAATTCAAAAAGTCGACGATAAACTTTCACAAAACACTTCGAAATACTTTTGTAATGCAACTTTAGGTATTAGTACACGTTAATAAGCGATAAAATTCATCAGGAAGGCGATGTAAAATCCTTAGCTGTCGTCAGGAAAAAAATGTCAGGAGAGAGCTAGACTAAAATAGCTGGGCGGAGACTGGAGGGAAGTGGTTCCCTTGATTCGGTTCAACCAAGAATCAAAGCTGAATCAAATGACAAGACTCTAGACAACGTGTGGAAGCTGTAGGCGTTGAAACCTCGGTCTTATGTAATTCGGTTCACTTTGAACAATTGCTGGAAGTGGCGCAAGGATATTTATTTCCATTTTCTGTGATCAGGTTTTCCTGCGCTTTTCGATGAAACTGCCGTTCTGGTAAAGCCACAGCAGTGATTTAACCAGTTTTATAAACGTCTGAGTGTTTTCTATCCACACATACTAATCATATGCATATACTATATTCCTGGCATGAGTAGCAGGGCGCTGAAATTTTGCGCGATTTTTAACAGAATGTTCGAAAAAGTAGAGGGTAGGAGGAAGAGGGTAATGCAGTGTATAAATCCTGCAAAGACAATGGTTGCTCAAGCTCAACCTGAGCTTCTGCAGCCACCTTTGGGAGCCCATCAAAGAACTGCTGTGTCACTGTTTTATCTTCTTTGTCCTCACACTTGTAGAGCTCAGCATAGAACTCTACTGCCCTCTTTCTAATTTCACTAGGGCTAGTGAGCTCTTGTCCAACAGCTGATTTGAGACAATGAATAATTTTTCTTTGTCCATTCTTTTTCTCTAAACCAAAGAAAAATTTGGATGAGGCATCCATTTCAGATATTCCCTGAAAGTTACTTCTCACCAGTGCCCCCTGTGCTCTGATACCCAGCAGGTCTGCCAATGCAGCTTTTCTCCTCTTGAGGGCCTGAGTATGGCCTCGATCTCCTGTGGTGTCAACCAACGTCATGAGTTCCACTATTTCAATCTCTAGGGCTTTCATTGATCTGGTGATATCCTTGGTGACATTCCTCGTGTATTGATTACAAAATTGTTGAATCTGGATTTTCCCTATATCCCACCACTGTTGAAGGGATACAAAACTGGCCTTTTGAGACCTCCACCTCTCCCAGAAAACAGAAACAGTTCCTGAAGTGAGCATCACTCAATAAAGTTATATTAAAATGCCAGTATGCGCTTTTGGGTTTTACATCGTTAATGAACACCACCTCTGTTATTAAACAATGATCAGAAAATCCCACTGGGGTTATCACACTTGATTTACAGACCTGAGATTGATGCTCAAAAACATAAAACCTATCTAACCTGGCCATAGAGATGATGTTCTCTCTCACATGCGCCCAGGTGTACTGCCTTGTTCCTCCATTTTGACTCCGCCAAATATCACACAGTTCATTTGTTACAATGAGGCGTTTTAAAAACGTCCTTGAGGCTATATGAGGTTCTTGGTGATTTCTATCTAAATCGCTAACTGTGCAGTTAAAATCCCCAGCAATAAATAAATAATCTTCTTTGTTACATTTCTCAATGGTATTTGATAATGTCTCTAAAAAACATACCCTCTCAACTGTCACCACTGGGGCATGTACATTTATCAGACACATAGTGATGTTTTCATACCTTGCTCTAACTTTTAATAACCTCCCCTCAACTACCTCTTCAACCTCATATGACAAAGGCAAAAACCCTTTTGAGAACAAGATAACCACACCCCCACTTTTTGAGTTTTTATGACAGCCACCACATCTCTTTACATAGTTAAAACTGCAACTGAACTCTTTCATTTTCTTTAGAATTTACATCACTTATCACTCTCGTGACCACTTTCTTGAGTCTAGCAATTGCAGGGCTTTTCAAACTTCCCCCTGTAATTTTTGACATCAGAAACTTTGCTGATTCAATAAACAATTCACGTTCAGGGAAAAAATCAGTTACATTGTAACCCTGCATATATTTCTTCCCTTTTGTCAACTTCAGAAATTGACGTATCTTCTCGATCCCATACCTCCCTTCCACCTCCCTTCTACCCCATTTATCTCACTCTCGCTATCCTCCCCAGAAGAATACTCCACCATCTCTACAACTTGTTCATCTTCAACTGATTAATCAATCTCTACCTTTCTCTTAGAATTAGACCCTTCACCACCCCTTAAATTCTTCCTTTTACTCCTCGGTATTTTGAAAACATCCGCTTCTTTTTCTTCCAATTTCATTTTCCAGCACCACCTCAGCGACGGCAGTCGCAATCTCACCTACTGTTTCCCCTCCCTCTTTGTTCTGATCTACCACAATTGCCCCCGTATCCACAATGCCTTCCTCTCCTACTTTTCCAACCACATCTGCCCACCTTCTCTCTTCCCCTGCACCCTTAGTATGTTCATCCCTTCGCGGTGGTGCGTTAGTTGCACCCGCACTAGAGCTACTACCAGGCTCAGCGCGCTCATTCTCGGGACAACTACGCACCAAATGCCCCTCTCTTCCACAGCCAAAGCATTTCATTGATTCAGTAGATGCATAGAAGACATAATCAAATCCATCAATCTTAAAGCTGAACGCTAAATTCAGTTAATCTCCATCCTTTTTTAAAATCATATGCACTTGTCTCCTATGAGACACGACATGTTTCAACAACGGAGATTTGCATCCAAAAATAACCTTCTTTATTGTAGATACGATTTGACCATGGCGAGATAACTCTCGCTCTAACACTTAATCTCTAACAAATGGTGGCACGTTAGAAAGCATAACTTTCTTCGCCGGATTCATAAGCGGAAATACCGGCGTCTGTGTCTCCCGCAACACAACACCCCTCTCAACTATCTTATTCACCTTTTCAATTGAATCTAAGAATATCACTACAGCACTATTCATCCTTGAGGCTGATTTGATGCTATCATACCCAATGATAGCACCCACAGCCAAGCTACATTCTTCCACTGAACACCCGGCCGCAGCAGGAATCTTTACTCCATGCCTCCGACTAAGTTTTTCAAACTCTACACTTCCGCGAGTGGCCATTGCAACCAGCCCCACCCGCTGGTTGCGCCCTCGCGAAAAACCAACCTCAAAGATCCCACCACCCCTATTCGTGCTTAGTGATAGTTAAACAAGATACCCTTAAAACAACTAAACTAATCAATATATACACATACCAAAACCCGATAGAGTGAAAAGAAATTCCATTCGCTCTCACAATCACTCCTGCTTGACGACTCACTCCCAGCATGCACTCCGATACGAGAGAGAGGGAGAGAGAGATAGAGAGAGAGAGAGAGAGAGAGAGAGAGAGAGAGAGAGAGAGAGAGAGAGAGAGAGAGAGAGAGAGAGAACACTGCAATCTCTATTTGAAGCCATTATACCAAGAAGACAGCCAACCACATTTTGACCAAACCTGGGTTTTCCTTTAAATCAGCTTAGCGTTTCATTGAGCCTGCATGAAGTGCCAGATGGGTAGTGTTTGCACTTTTGGGGGACTATTCCATTTGTTTCCGTTATGTAGCGTAAACTCAATCAAGCACAGTTACAGAATTTGAAAGAACCCAAATGCAATCTGAACCCATGTCTGGTATAAACCCATCCATCTTTCATTTAGCCTATTCAATTAGATGAAGAGTAATGGCAGGACAAATTGATTTTTCTAAAGCAACTATATAGGTGTATTGATCCTGAGTGCAGACAGAGCACAGACAATGCTAAGACTGTATCCAGAGAGTAGACAGAGCAGAAAGACAATATCTACCCATACGGAGAGAATAGTCTGATCAATAGGAAAATAGTTGCGTTGATGTGCATTCTGTAAGAATTCATTCATTTAACAATGTAATGAAATACTTGCCTTTGGTACAGGGTTGGGCTCAATTCAGAATTTTAGAATTCTGTCCCATTGAACTCATGAGTTGAAATTTGAGTTGAATTAACAGGAAGTGACAGGAAGTTGAATATAATTGAGTGCAATTCAAATAAATTCCACTCAGTCATATAGCATGAGATTTTCATTAAATCTGACGGGTGACACTTTTAGATACCAAAGAATATATCACTTTTCTCTGGAAACAATGTTCATATGCTCTTATAACCTTAATTATATATCCACCAACCATTTTATTTGTTTGGGTTCTTTTTTGAAGGCATCAGGGTCAACTTGCCATTTTCCCCATATTGAATATATAATAACTTAGAATATTTGCATACAGGTTTTGTTTTCCTTGATCATTCATTTTAAGAGTTCGTCCTGAAAATCATTTGTTTCAACAATATTTTATATGCATATATACTGTATAACAACATGTTCAGGGTTTCATGTACAAGATGTATATTTGTATAGACTACACCTAATATAGATTACAGATAGGATCTTAATTTGAACTTGTTTCCTACAGCAGGAGACGAATCCTACAGCAACAGGAAATGTGAATTATTATGTGAATTATAATTAATGGACATTTTTGTAGGGGTTGATACATTTGTCATAAGGTAAAATCAAGTCTGACCTTTCAAAGTGGAAATTACAAACTTCAGAAGCCTCAAATACACTACCAGTTTGAAATGGCCTGCTTTTGCAGGAAAGTTATCCAGCAACAGTGTGATCAAATTAAGATCATGCATCTGTAGAAGAGGCATTTGAATTTCATTGAACTTCACTGAATTCAAATTCGAATTGCAATGATGTATCCTGTTTACTATTTCAATTTTAAAAATCTATTTGAATTTGTGGCATTCTCGATTCAATTCTGAATTGAGCCCAACCCTGCTTTATAGAAAATTCTCAGACTTTTCTTGATAGTATTTTCCTGTAACTCAACAATAGTCCTGCTTGCACATTGCTATTTATCTTATGGCGTTAGATATACATGTTGATGGGCTTTGATAACATACTGTATCAATTACAGTCTGATTATGAGTCAGTGTGAGAAAAATAATATTTGTAGCACTACACAAATGCACGTGAATACACCCCCCTCACCACACACACACACACACACACACACACACACACACACACACACACACACACACACATTCTCTCTCTTGCTCTCTCACACACACACCTTCAACTTACTCTCCCCCCTCACCCCACACACAAACAAACGTACCACCTCCCAACCCACACGTTGGCGGCAGGTAGCCTAGTGGTTAGAGCATTGGACTAGTAACTGAAAGGTTGGAAGATCGAATCCCCAGGCTGACAAGGTAAAAAGCTGTTGTTCTGCCCCCTGAACAAGGCAGTTAACCCACTGTTCCTAGGCCGTCATTGAAAATAAGAATTTGTTCTTAACTGACTTGCCTAGTTAAATAAAGGTAAAAAATAAACAAATAAAAATCTCCCTTATATAAGCACTCGCTGTTGTTGTAAAGTTAGTTAGTTGCGTTCTGTTAAATTAAAATATAACAGGTGAATATAGCAGGTGGAACAGGTGAGCAGTTTTCACCTTCACACCTCTCATTATGGTTATATAACATATATACACACACACACACACACACACACAAAAAACACACACCACCTCATGATGTACAGCAAAGAGGTAGGACACACACACAGGTACACACAATTTATATAACAGTAAATCCACCTTCTAATGAGTTACCAGATGAAGATAGATCTACCCACTCAGGTGAACATAAACAAAAATAAATATGTCAAAGTACAGTTATAATCTTCTATATGACAAACAAGACAACTAATATATTTTGTTGTATGGTTAACAATATAAATGGTTTTGACAAAATGTAAGCTTGCATTTACAGGAAGGGTCTCTCTCTCTCCCATTAACCCATAGCTTTGATTTAACAGTCTGTTAAATAATTGACAACAAAAATGATGTGTGTGGCCCAAAAGGCCAAAGGGATTCGGTCAAAAGTAATACACTATGTAGTGAATAGGGTGCTACTTGGGAAGTAACTGAAAAAAAGCACGTTGACTTCAACAATGAATTTTTTAGTTCCCTCTCCCTCTCTCCTTCATTGTCTCTCCTTCTCTTCTGCTTCTGTCCTCTCATTCCTTCTTTCTCTCCTTCTCGCCTCTCCTTCTTCCCCCCCCCCCACACACACACACACAAACACTTTTTCTTATCATCATGTGGACTAAATAATTTATTCCCATTCAGAACCTATTTCCCCTAACCCTTAAAAATAACGCTAACACTAACCCCTTAACGAAACCAAAACCGTAACCCTATTTAATTTATTTTTTAACCTTTATTTAACTAGGCAAATCGGTTAAGAACCAAATCTTATTTACAATGACCGCCTTTCGGTTACTGGGCCAACGGTCTAACCACTAGGCTACCTGCCGCTCTTAACCCCCAACCCCTAACCTTAATTCTAACCCTAATTGTAACCCTAAAATAGCCATTTTCCTTGTGGGGACCAGCGAAATGTCCACACAAATGTTCCTTGTTTTACTATCCTTGTAAGGACTTCTGGTTACCACAAGGATAGTAAAACCAAATCTCTCACACACAAGCGGCTCTATTTTAACAAACTTAACGCAACGGTCAATCTAAGCGCTTGGGCGGTAGTGCTATATATTCTGGGGTGTGTCAGAAAGGCTGGGTTTTTAATGAATAAACAATTTGTGGATGTGTAGAGGCTTGACCCCTCACTGGCCTATCAGAAATAGAAATTAGAAATGCATTTCCTTGGAATAAACTCCAATGTTAGTTTGTTAAACAGCTTACAGAAATCATATAAAATGTAGACCTATCCTATCTTCGCTAAACATGTTAACTTGAACCTGTTTGCAGTCCACATTGTTCTAAGTAATTGCTTGAATGTGGAAATATATGCATAGCATTTGCACTGATATAGGGGCTAGCCTACTGTACATTGCATTATGGCATAGACATGCCAAACGTTGTCAATAAGCAAGATTAAATTCACTGAAAAGAGAGAGAATAATTCGAATCCAAATCCAAACAAAATGAAACAACGACTTGTTTTAAATAGGCTAAATACATTTAGTCTACGGGCACAGCAATTGCTTCCCATTGGGCATATCATATTAAAACAAGCAGACTATGTAGTTTTACGCATCCAAACTTTTGACAGTAGCTGGATAAAGATCCAATATAAAGAGAAAGGGAGAATGTCCACTCACCGTTACACTGCTCCCAAATATAATGTTCATATACAAAACACATTGAAACCATCTTAAGGATTGCATTCACACTTCTCCATAAATTGCATTGCATGCCTGCAATTGACATTCTCACCATAAAACCAGGACAGTAAATAATTATGGTAAGTTTGGTTTTTTAAAATGTTTTTAACGAAAGACAAGCAAACTATAAATACATGATGAAATCGCCAGCATAAAAAAAGGAGACGCATTGATGTTGAACCAGCCTTCGTTATAGTAGGCCTATAGGGTAAGGGTAACCTACAGAGGGCTTGGGTTTTAAAAATATGAAACGGAAAACAAACAATTGTTAGAGGAAAATAACTTGTAAATGCAAGGTTCACCTGTATTCACCAAGGTGCTCATCTTTCG
This sequence comes from Oncorhynchus nerka, assembly GCF_034236695.1. Taxonomy (NCBI): domain Eukaryota; kingdom Metazoa; phylum Chordata; class Actinopteri; order Salmoniformes; family Salmonidae; genus Oncorhynchus; species Oncorhynchus nerka. The sequence continues at coordinate 40,988,773 of NC_088403.1, forward strand.
TCTCATGATGGGCATGGACACATGCAGCCTACATCATGGAGAGGGTTTTATGCACGTCCAAAGCATGGCTAAAATAATATAGGCCTGCATACAACACATAGATTAAAAGGGAATGTCAGCTCACTGTTTTGCTCCTCTCAAAATATTTTTATAAAGTTTTGGTGATTAAGATGTATTTCCAATCTGTTTCATGAGCCAAACACTTTATCGCGAGTCTTACTTGATTACACTGTTTTAATTTTGATGGATCCCATAGAGTCTCGGCTGCCTTGGCAGCAGCTAATTGGGATCCATAATGAATACAAATAGAAATACATTGGGCAGGACAAAAATAAAACAGCCTTCATTGAGAGGAGGGGGGTCTATGCTTGGTTTTTATTCAAATAAAACAAAATTGTGAAAAAACATGATAGTTTTATGTTTTTAAATATTAAGTATACAGGCAACAAATCACATCTTGTTCCATGGACAGTGTGCGTCACGGCTGGATATGCTGAGTTTCCCCTGTCAAAATGCATAACATGACCAACTGCGTTAGCGCTAAAACTAGCTTTTGATTGGCCTTAAACATTACAATTATAGCTGCCTGAAATTAGCACTTCGGATCATGTTTTTAATGACATGCCTGAAATATATCCACCCCTCCCATCTGAGCGCAAGCGTGCTGATGTAAAACAGCTAGATTGCCGAACCTGGCGTTAGGGCGACCGTTTTTATATTACGAAATTACACTTGCGCCTCCTTAACGCCAACCGAAAATAGAACCCATACAGTATTTGTACAACAACCCGTCAAAACACTAGAGGGAAGCAAAGAGCCATATGGTGCATACATTATTGCCATTGTGTGTGTGTGTGTGTGTGTGTGTGTGTGTGTGTGTGTGTGTGTGTGTGTGTGTGTGTGTGTGTGTGTGTGTGTGTGTGTGTGTGTGTGTGTGTGTGTGTGTGTGTGTGTGTGTGTGCGTGTGCGTGCGTGCTTGCGGACGTGCTCGCGTGTCCGTGAGAACGAAAGAAAGCGAGACATTGTGTCTACCTACCAGTCATCTCCTTCACTTCCTGTTACAGCCCACTAAGCTACCATGTTCCAACTCCCCTGATGTCAACATGTTCACCTATGTCAAGCTGCAGGAAGGAAGGAAGTGTACTATTGCCAGTTGGATGACAGATGACTCACACTTGTGAGCAATTTGTAAGTCGCTCTGGATAAGAGCGTCTGCTAAATGACTTAAATGTAAATGTAAATGAGCAGCATACACAGTGCCTTCGGGAAAGTATTCAGACTTGTTGACTTTTTCCACATTTTGTTACATTACAGCCTTATTCTAAAATGTATTCAATTGTTTCTTTCCCCTCATCAATCTACACACAATTACCCATAATGACAAAGCAAACCAGCTTGACACACCAGTTTTTGAGGAGTTTCTTCCATTCTTCTCTGCAGATCCTCTTGGATGGAGAGCGTTGCTGCACAGCTATTTTCAGGTCTCTTCAGAGAAGTTCGATTGGGTTCAAGTCCGGGCTCTGGCTGGGCCACTCAAGGACATTCAGAGACTTGGCCCAAAGTCACTCCTGTGTTGTCTTGGCTGTGTGCTTAAGGCCGTTTGTCATGCGGGACTGGGTGTGTGAGGTAAGAATCAGGCGCAGAGAGCAGAGAGTTCCAAAGGGAAAAGTGCACTTTAATCTGGCACCAAAATACAATACCCAAAAACACAGGGCGCGAAAATACTGACCAACCCAAAACACAGGTTACACGGTCCAGAGCACTAACAAACCCAACGACACAACACGTAACACAGAATTAATCCCGCACAAAACAAGGGCGGGTTTACTAGGCATTAAATAAGGAAGCACATCAGGAAAACACAATTAGACACAGGTGCAACTAATAAGACAAACCAAACAGAAAAAGGAAAAAGGATCAGTGGCGGTTAGTAGGCCGGTGAAGACGACCGCCGAGCACCGCCCGAACAGGCAGGGGAGCCAACTTCGGCGGGAGTCGTGACAGTACCCCCTTCCCTGACGCACGGCTCCCGCAGCGCGCCGCCACCGGCCTCGAGTGCGACCCGGAGTCTCTCAGGAGTGAAGGGTCCAAAATGTCCCCCACCGGTACCCAGCACCTCTCCTCCGGACCGTACCCCTCCCAGTCCAAAAGGTACTGTAGGCCTCCCACCCGGCGTCTCGAGTCCAGAATGCCACGTACTCTGTACGCCGGGGACCCCTCGATGTCCAGAGAGGGCGGAGGGACCTCAGGCACCTCACCTTCTTGAAGGGGACCAGCCACCACCAGCCTGAGGAGAGACACATGAAACGAGGGGTTAATACGATAATAAGTAGGAAGTTGTAACCTTTAACACACCTCGTTTATCCTCCTCAGGACTTTAAATGGCCCCACACACTGCGGCCCCAGCTTCCGACAGGGCAGGCGGAGGGGATAGGTTTCGGGTCGAGAGCCAGACCCGGTCCCCCGGTGCGAACACGGGGGCCTAACTGCGGTGCTGGTCAGCGCTCTTCTTCTGCCGTCCCCCCGCCAGTCTCAGCGATTCCTGGACGGCTTTCCAGGTGTCCTTTGAGCGCTGTACCCATTCCTCCACCGCAGGAGCCTCGGTCTGGCTCTGATGCCATGGGGCCAGGACCGGCTGGTAGCCCAACACACACTGGAAGGGAGACATGTTCGTTGAGGAGTGGCGAAGGGAGTTCTGAGCGAGCTCAGCCCAAGGAACATACCTCGCCCACTCACCTGGCTGGTCCCGGCAATATGACCGCAGATACCTGCCCACATCCTGGTTTACTCGCTCCACCTGCCCATTACTCTCGGGGTGGAAACCCGAGGTCAAGCTGACCGAGACCCCCAGCCTCTCCATAAACGCCCTCCAAACTCTGGACGTGAATTGGGGGCCCCGATCAGAAACGATGTCCTTAGGCACCCCGTAGTGCCGGAAGACATGGGTAAAAAGGGCCTCCGCAGTCTGCAGGGCCATTGGGAGACCTGGCAATGGGATGAGACGGCAGGACTTAGAAAACCGATCCACAACGACCAGAATCGTCGTGTTTCCCTGGGACGGGGGAAGGTCGGTGAGGATGTCCACCGAACTTACTGAGCCCCTGCTGGACACTGAGGGGGGGCAGCCTCTAACCGTTATTCCCTCTCTATCTCCGCGTCCACCTCCCATACTACCGGTGCCACGAGACATGAAAGCGGAAGGATGGGGGTCGGCTCGACGGACTGCTCCTTGGTATCATAGAGGTGGGACAGCGCATCGGCTTTAGTGTTTTGGGAGCCTGGCCAGTACGAGATGGTGAAGTGAAACCTGGTAAAGAACATGGCCCATCTAGCCTGATGCGGATTCAGTCTCCTCGCTGCCCGGATATACTCGAGATTACGATGGTCAGTCCAGATAAGAAAAGGGTGCTTAGCCCCCTCAAGCCAATGTCTCCACACCTTCAGAGCCTTGACTACAGCTAACAACTCCCGGTCCCCCACGTCATAGTTTCGTTCCGCCGGACCGAGCTTCCTCGAAAAAAAGGCACAAGGGCGGAGCTTTGGTGGCGTGCCCGAGCGCTGGGACAGCACGGCCCCGACCCCAGCCTCGGACGCGTCTACCTCCACTATGAACGCTAAAGAGGGGTCCGGATGCGCCAACACGGGCGCATTGGTAAACAGCTCATTCAGACAATGAAAGCTCCCGGTCCCCCACGTCATAGCGCGCCGGTCCTCCCTTCAGCAGTGAGGTAATGGGAGCAGCCACCTGACCAAAACCCCGGATAAACCTCCGGTAGTAATTGGCAAACCCTAAAAACCGCTGCACCTCTTTCACCGTGGTCGGAGTCGGCCAATTACTCACGGCTGTAACACGGTCACACTCCATCACCACCCCGGAGGTGGAAATACGATAACCCAGGAAGGAAACGGCCTGTTTGAAGAACACACATTTCTCGGCCTTGACATACAGGTCATGCTCCAGCAGTCGCCCAAGTACCTTACGCACCAGAGACACGTGTGGCAGAATAGATCATCGATGTACACTACCACTCCCTGCCCGTGCAGGTCCCTGAGAATCTCGTCTACGAAGGATTGGAAGACGGCTGGAGCATTCTTCAACCCATATGGCATGACAAGGTACTCATAATGGCCAGATGTAGTACTAAATGCGGTTTTCCACTCATCTCCCCCCACGCACTACTCAGGTCCAGTTTTGTGAAGAAGTGCGCCCTGTGAAATTATTCCACCGCCGTAGCGATGAGAGGTAGTGGGTAACTAAACCCCACTGTGATAGAATTTAGACCTCAATAATCAATGCACGGATGCAGACCTCCCTCCTTCTTCTTCACAAAAAAGAAGCTCGAGGACACGGGTGATGTGGAGGGCCGAATGTACCCCTGTCCTAGGAATTCAGCGACATATGTCTCCATAGCCACTGTCTCCTCCTGGGACAATGGGTACACGTGACTCCTAGGAAGTGCAGCGTTCTCCAGGAGGTCTATCGCACAGTCCCCTCGAAGATGGGGTGGTAATTGGGTGGCCTTCCTCTTACTGAAGGCGATAGCCAAATCGGCATATTCAGAGGGAATGCGCAAGGTGGAAACCTGGTCTGGACTCTCCACCGTAGTTTCACCAATGGAAACTCCTATACACCTGCCTGAACACTCCTTTGACAACCCTCTAAGAGCCCCCTGTCGCCATGAAATCACCAGGTTGTGATGAGCTAGCCAGGGAATTCCCAACACCACTGGAAACGCAGGTGAATCGATAAGGAATAGACTAATCCGCTCCTTATGACCCCCCTGCGTTACCATGTCCAGTGGCACCGTGGCCTCCCTGACCACTCCTGACCCTAATGGTCGGCTATCTAAGGAGTGCACAGGGAAAGGTAGGTCTAACGACACCAGGGGAATCCCTAGCCTTAACGCGTGCCCACGATCCATGAAGTTCCCCGCTGCGCCTGAATCGACTAGCGCCTTATGCTGTAGAGAGGGAGAAAACCCAGGAAAAGAGGTTAACACAAACATATGACCGACAGGAATCTCTGGGTGAGTCTGGTGCTGACTCACCTGGGGTGACCAAGTTTTAGAATAAAGCTGTAACAAAACAAAATATGGAAAAAGTCAAGGGGTCTGAATACTTTCCGAAGGCACTGTATCTATCATTAGAGAGAGAGAGAGAGAAAGATATGGAGAGAGAGAGGAGAGAGAGAGCAGTGAAACAGAGCGAGATAAGGAGGAAGAACGCGTATCGCTGTACCAGTTGAATGAATCGCACAGAAGTGTAGTGTGTACCTATCTCTGGAGACAGAGATGTGGAGAGATAGAGAGAGAAAAGGATGCGAGAGAGAGAAAGGAGAGAAACAGTGAGAGAGATGAGGAGAGAGAAGTGTACCGTGTGCCAGTTAGATGACAGATGTGTAGCCTATACCTACCATTGGCTACATAACACACCAGACCAACGTAAGAGAGAGAGAGAGGAGAGAGACACAAACAATCTACACCTACCTCGGCCTAAACATCAGCATGACAGGTAAACTGTGAATAATCTGAGAAACAAGGCAAGAAGGACTTTCTACGCCATCAAAAGGAATAGAAATGTCTTTCTCTCAATTAGGATCTGGCTAAAAATACTTGAATCAGTTATAGAACCCATTACCCTCTACGGTTGTTAGGTCTGGGATCTGCTCAACAACCAAGAATTGACCAAACGGGACAAATACCAAAAACATCCTCCGTGTACAAAGTAAAACACCAAATATTGAATGCAGAGTACAATTAGGACGATACCCGCTAATGATCAAAATCCAGAAAAGAGATGTTAAATTCTACAACCACCTAAAAGGAAGGGTTTCCTAAGCCTTCCATTACAAAGCCTTCACCTACAGAGACATTAAGCAAGCTGGTCCTGGGGCTCTGTTCACAAACAGAACTCACAGAGCCCCAGGACAGCAACACAATTAGACCTAACCAAATCAAGATAAAATAAAAAGATAATTACTTGACACATTGGACAGAATTAACAAAAAAAACAGAGAGTACACAGTGGCAGAATACCTGACTACTGTAACTGACCTAAAATTAAGGAAAGCTTTGACTATGTACAGACTCAGTGAGCATAGCCTTGCTATTGAGAAAGGCAGACCATAGGCAGACCTGGCTCTCAAGAGAAGACATGCAACAGTTGAAGTCGGAAGTTTACATACACTGAGGTTGGAGTCACTAAAACTTGTTTATCAACCACTCCACATATTTCTTGTTAACAAACTGTAGTTTTGGAGTCGGTTAGGACATATACTTTGAGCATGACACAAGTGATTTTTCCAACAATTGTTTACAGACAGGTTATTTCACTTATAGTTCACTGTATTACAATTCCAGTGGGTCAGAAGTTTACATACACTAAGTTGACTGTGCCTTTCAACAGCTTGGAAAATTCCACAAAAGTATGTCATGGTTTTAGAAGCTTACCTATGGATGTGGAGGTGTACCTATGGATGTATTTCAAGGCCTACCTTCAAACTCAGTGCCTCTTTGCTTGACATCATGGGAAAATCAAAAGAAATCTGCCAAGACCTCAGAAAACAGATTGTACACCTCCACAAGTCTGGTTCATTCTTGGGAGCAATTTCCAAATGCCTGAAGGTATCACGTCCATCTGTACAAACAACAGTATGTAAGTATAAACACCATGGGACCACGCAGCCGTCATACCGATCAGGAAAAATACACGTTCTGTCTCCTAGAGATACTTTGGTGCAAAAAGTGCAAATCAATCCCAGAACAACAGCAAAGGACCTTGTGAAGATGCTTTAGGAAACGGGTACAAAAGTATATATATCCACAGGAAAATGAGTCCTATATCAACATATCCTGAAAGGCTGCTCAGCAAAGAAGAAGCCACTGCTCCAAAACCGCCATAAAAAAGCCAGACTACGGTTTGCAACTGCACAAAGATCGTACTTTTTGGAGAAATGTCCTCTGGTCTAATGAAACAAAAATATAACTGTTTGGCCATAATGACCATCGTTATGTTTGGAGGAAAAAGGGGAAGGCTTGCAAGCCGAAGAACACCATCCCAACCGTGAAGCATGGCAGAACTGCGAGCAAAGAGGCCTACAAACATGACTCAGTTACTCCAGCTCTGTCAGAAGGAATGGGCCAAAATTCTCCCAACTTATTGTGGGAAGCTTGTGGAAGGCTACCCAAAATGTTTGACCCAAGTTAAATAATTTAAAGGCAATGTTACCAAATACTAATTGAGTGTATGTAAACTTATGACCCACTGAGAATGTAATGAAAGAAGTAAAAGCTGAAATAAATCACTCTACTATTATTCTGACATTTCACATTCTTAAAATAAAGTGGTGATCGTAACTGACGTGAGACAGGGAATTTTTACGAGAATTAAATGTCAGGAATTGTGAAAAACTGAGTTTCAATTAATTTGGCTAACAAGCTGACTACACCGCTCGCGTCGCCTGCTCATGCGTAGCAAAATTCATGTAGAAATCTATGTTATTCAATTATTGCACCCACACTGCTCGTGCCCACTAACAAGCGTCTGCGTTGCCAAGGGCTAAAAAGAGAAATCAGTTCTATTTCTGACGCAGATCGCGCTGCAAGTCCTGCCTCTCCTATCTCCTCAATGGTTTATAGAAGCAGGTACCCACATGCCATCTCCTCGTTGGTTATACCCACGTGGGTGACTGAAAGACGAACAAGGTCAGTGGCAGTAATGCACCTAATTTATAAAAGTTACCAATCGCAATATAAAGTCAAGAGAAGAAAAAGCCTGGAAGGAAGAGTGATGACTTGAAACGATTCGGTTGACCGTTTTATGTGTCGATTAATTGGCGGAGTAGAGGACCTTGTGCATTTCAGGTAAAATAACAACTCAATGTTTATATTCCAGGACAAATTATCTAGCAACAGCAAGCTAGCTAAATAGAACAAATTAGCTAGCAAGTGCAAGCTAACTAGCTAAGTTGCCATAAATGTTTCATGCTTTTCGAGCTGTCCCCAAATTAATATGTCGGGGCGGCAGGGTAGCCTAGTGGTTAGAGTGTTGGACTAGTAACCGAAAGGTTGCAAGTTCATATCCCCGAGCTGACAAGGTACAAATCTGTCGTTCTACCCCTGAACAGGCAGTTAACCCACTGTTCCTAGGCCGTCATTGAAAATAAGAATTTGTTCTTAACTGACTTGCCTAGTTAAAACCAGTTGCTCCTACCCTCTACTTTTTTGAACATTTTGTTAAAAATTGCGCAACATTTCAGCGCCCTGCTACTCATGCCAGGAATATAGTACGTTCATATGGTTAGAATGTGTGGATAGGAAACCCTCGGACGTTTTTAAAACTGGTTAAATCACGACTGTGGCTATAACATAACGTGCGTTACATCGGAAAGCGCAGGAAAACCTGATCACAGAAAATGGAAATAAATATCCTTGCGCCACTTCCAGCAATTGTTAACAGTGAGCCGAATTAGATAAGACCGAGCATTCAACTCCCACAGCATCCCCATGTTGTCTAGAGTCTTGTGAATTGAATCATCTTTGATTCTTGGTTGAACCGAAACAGGGGCACCACTTACCTCCAGTCTCCGCCCAGATCATTCTGGAAGAGCTCTCTCGTGAAATTTTTTCCAAGACCACAGCTAATGATTTTTACATCGCCTACGGATGATTTTTATCGCTTATTAACGTTTACTAATACCTAAAGTAGCATTACAAACGTATTTCGAAGTGTTTTGTGAAAGTTTATCGTCTACTTTTTGAATTAAAAAAAATGACGTTACGTTGTGAAATCGCTGTTTTTTTCGTTTATCACACAGTCTACATATAACGATATCTTGGCTTTATATGGCCCGATTTAATCGAAATAAAGACCCAATAGTGTTTATGGGACATCTAGGAGTGCCAACAAAGAAGATGGTGAAAGGTAATGACTGTTTTCTATTTTATTGTGCGGTTTGTGTAACGCCGAAATGCTAATTATTTTGTTTACGTCCCCTGCTGTGCTTTTGTGTTGTAGTGTATTGGTGCATGCTATCAGATAATAGCTTCTCATGCTGTCGCCGAAAAGCATTTAAAAAATCTGACTTGTTGCCTGGATTCACAACGAGTGTAGCTTTAATTTGATACCCTGCCTGTGTATTTTAATGAACTTTTGAGTTTTAACTAATACTATTAGCATTTAGCGTAGCGCATTTGCATTTCCAGAGCTCTAGTTGGGACGCAAGCGTCCCAAGTAGAAGCAAGAGGTTAAATAAAGGTAAAATAAAAAATAAAAAATAAAATATATATATGTAATTGATTCAGAGTTTGTTTTGATATTTTAACCTGCGTGTCATGATCATGTTTGGTGTGGGGGGACAAAATGAGTTTATGCACAATGGCGCACGATGGGGCACGCGCGCAGCTGGTTTGGGTTCCGTGTAAAGTGTATGTAAACTTCTGACTTCAACTGTATATGCACACTGCCCAATGAGGTGGAAACTGAGCTGCACTTCCTAACCTCTTGCCAAATGTATGACCATATTAGAGACACACATTTCCCTCAGATTACACAGACGCACAAAGAATTCAAAAAACAAATCCAATTTTGATAAACTCCCATATCTATTGGGTGAAATACCACAGTGTGCCCCCCCCCCCCCCCCCCCGGTAGACCTGCACCAAAAAGATCCACACTAAGAGGACCTACACCCAGACCACCACAGCACCACCAGCCACCACAACCAATCCCCACCACAACCAATCAACCTCTCCCCAAACAAACCCTAGCAACACCCTATATAGGCATCCCCAGATTAGTCTTAAGCCCCTGCTGCTCCCCCCCCTCCCATGCCTCCCGCTCCTGCAGCAAGAACCTCAACATGACAGCCGCACATATGCCCAGGCTGTGAGCAGAGCAACAGGCCCAAATCCCACTAATACACCTGCCCAAGCCCCATCCTGAGACCTAAGAGGTATGTGTCAGATGCTAAACATTCTCAGCTTACACCTACTGTAATGGTCCGGGCCTAAACCACACAAAAACAACACTAGACACTATGGAACACAAAGCTTTTACTATCTCATCCTGGAATATAAAAGGTCTGAGGTCATCTGCTTTTGGCCTAAAGAGCAGGAACCCAGACTTCATAAAATAAATTGGAAATCCAGTTATTGTCATGCTACAAGAAACATGGTATAGAGGAGATGTACCCACTGGTTGCCGTCTAGGTTATAGAGAGCTGGTAATCCATCAAACTACCATGTATGAAACAAGGGAAGAGACTCAGGGTTATGCTTATTTGATATAGAGCAGACCTAACCCACTCTATTAAATTAGTCAAAACAAGAACATTTTACATCTGGCTAGAAATTAATAAGGAAATGATCTCAACAGAGAAAAATGTCCTCATGTGTGCTACCTAAATTTATATCCGTCAATAGAATCTCCATACTAGAGGGGGCGATCAAACATTTCCAGGCCCAGGGACATGTACTAGTCTGTGGCGACCTAAATGCCAGAACTGGACAAGAACCTGACACTCTTAGCACACAAGGGGACCAACACCTACTTGGAAGTTACAGCATTCCCTCCCAAATATGCTCACCTAGACACAACTATGACAAAACAACCAACAAAAAAAGGTCACAACTCCTGCAGCTCTGTTGCATGCTGGATCTGTACATAGTCCATGGTAGACTTCGAGGGGACTCTTACGGTAGGTACACCTACAGCTCATCCCTTGGCAGTAGCACTGTAGATTACTTTATCATTGACCTCAACCCAGAGTCTCTCAGAGTGTTCGTAGTCAGCCCACTGACATCACTATCAGATCACAGTAAAATTACAGTCTACTTGAACAGAGCAATACTCAATCATGAGGCATCAAAGCCAAAGGAATTGCATAATATTAAGAAATGCTATAGATGGAAGGAAAGTAGTGTAGAAATCTTCAACAACAAAAAACAATTAGGCAACAACACATTTAATCCATTTTAGGCAACTTCCTGGATAAAATATTTCACTGTAATAGTGAAGGTGTAAACTTGGCAGTAGAAAAACCTAAAAATAATATTTGACCAGCTTCCTTATCAAAACATTTAAAGCAGACAACCTAAGAAAATGACTAACAATTACATATGGTTTTACGAAGAATGCAAAAACCAGTGAAAGAAATGGAAAAACCTATCCAACCAAAAACATTTAGACCGAGAAAACCTGAACCTTCACTATGGTGAATCACTAAAACAATACAGAAATTCAATATGAAAAAAAGAAGGAACAGCACACTAGACATCAGCTTAATGTAATTGAAGAATCCATAGAATCTTTTAAATTCCTGTGAAAATTGGAACACACAAATAGTTATCTATCCAAAACAGAGATGTAAGGATAAACCATTTCTCCAATGTTTTTGGCTCTATAACTAAGGACAAATAGCAAAAACATATACAGTGGGGCAAAAAAGTATTTAGTCAGCCACCAATTGTGCAAGTTCTCCCACTTAAAAAGATGAGAGAGGCCTGTAATTTTCATCATAGGTACACTTCAACTATGACAGACAAAATGAGAAGAAAAAAAATCCAGAAAATCACATTGTAGGATTTTAAATGAACTTATTTGCAAATTGGAAAATAAGTATTTGGTCAATGACAAAAGTTTATCTCAATACTTTGTTATATACCCTTTGTTGGCAATGACAGAGGTCAAACGTTTTCTGTAAGTCTTCACAAGGTTTTCACACACTGTTGCTGGTATTTTGGCCCATTCCTCCATGCATATCTCCTCTAGAGCAGTGATGTTTTGGGGCTGTTGCTGGGCAACACGGACTTTCAACTCCCTCCAAAAATGTTCTACGGGGTTGAGATCTGGAGACTTGTATAGCCTACCCTGGCTTCCCGAGAACCCCGCTTACCTCCTCCTGAGTGCTATGTTGGAGACCCTGGAACCTTCCGGGTGTTTCTTTCCCAGTGCTCCCCTAATGCTGCTGGGAACATTTTTCCTTCTGCCTCCCCTGCCGACGCAGGGTTCTTCGTTCCCTACGGACCATTCGAGTATATAGTATCTTATAATGCGATTGTCTGGTAGGGCGCTCTCCTGGGCTACGGCGGTTTGGGAGCAGTAATCCTCTATTTGCCTTCGTTTGGAGGATTTCATGGTGGAGGTGAGGAAGGTATTCGATTCTCCGGTGTCCGGGAGAGAGGTGGCCCAAAAGCTACTTCAATTATGTCAAGAACCCCGTCGTGTGGTAGACTACGCGGTAGCCTTTCGCATGTAGGCCACCGAGAGTGCCTGGAACCCAGAATCTCTGTTTGATACTTTTCTTCATGGACTATCAGAGGAGATTAAAGATGAGCTCGCAGCTCGGGAGTTACCCCTGGACCTCGACTCCCTCATAGCCTTAACTATGAGGATCGATGGACGTCTACGGGAACACAGGAGGGAAAGGTCTGTTTTCGGCCCCACTTGTTCGTCCACGGCTGCTTGCTCGCCCCAGAAGAACCCCGGAAGTCTGCATTTCCAAGAGGATCCAGAGTCACCCGAGTCCCCTTGGGAATCATCGGGAACGGGCGACTAGTTCTCTACTGTGCCTATGCAACATGGCAGAGCTAGATTGTCGCCTCAGGAATAATTATATAGGCTTAACTTCAACAGTTGCCTGTATTGTGTTGCTACAGGGCATTACAAATCCACCTGTCCAGTAAAAGACCAGACTCATCAGTTAGGTACAAGTACTGTGGTGGCCATACTGGGAGTCTTCTAACTCCCATTACTCATACTCCCGTCCATGTTATTCTGTTGTGGGGTGACCGGTCTAAATCTCTCCAGGTGCTCATTGACTCTGGGCCTGATGAGAGTTTTATGGACGCTACCTACTCTGGTATCGGAGCTGGGTATCTCCACACAAATCCTCTCCGTTCACATAGACACCAGAGCACTGGACGGACACACCATTGGCAGGGTCACTCATAATACCGTGCCCATTAACTTGTGTGTGTCAGGCAATCACGGTGAGTCCATACAGTTCTTCTCATTGAATCTCACTATGTTACTGTTGTTTTGGGATTTTCATGACTCCAGAGACACAACCCCGTTATTTGTTATTTCTTTTTTTATTGAACCTTTATTTAGCTAGTCAGTTAAGAACAAATTCTTATTTACAATGACGCCCTACCCCAGAAGACACTGTGCCAATTGTGCACCGCCATATGCGATTCCCAATCAAGGCCAGATGTGATGCAACCTGGATTCGAACCAGGGACTGCAGTGACGTCTCTTGCACGGAGATGCAGTGTCGTAGACTGGTTCTATCCTGGGTTGGAGCCCGTTCTGCCACTCACATTACCTTAAGGTGGAGCAGCCTGCCCTGTGACGTCCTCCTGCGGGCTCTGGTAACGCCTCGGATTTCTCTGCCGTTCCCGCGGAGAACCAGAAGCTTCTGGAGGTTTGCAGCGAGGCTCGCGCCACCTTCTTCCCTCTGCATCATCCCTACAATTGCGCTATTGATCTCCTCCCGGGCACAACACTGCCTCGTGGGTGGCTATATATTCCCTGTCTGGCCCTGAGACCAAGGCCATGGAGGAGTTCATTAAGGACTCTCTGGCTGCTGGGAACATTTGTCCTTCTGCCTCACCTGTCGGCGCAGGGTTCTTCTTTATGGAAAAAAGGACAAGTCCATGTAGCAACTACCGGGGCTTCAATGACATCACGGTTAAGAATCGTTACCCTCTACCACTCCTCTCCTCAGTTTTCAAACCTCTCCAAGAGGCAACCATCTTTTCCAAGTTGGGCCTTCCGAATGCCTACCACCTACTTTGGATACGCGAAGGAGACGAGTAGAAGACGGACTTCAACACAGCTAGTGGAGACTATGAGTACCTGTTCATGCCATTTGGACTCACCAATGCTCCCGCAGTGTTCCAGACCCTGATCAACGATGTGCTCTATGACATGTTGAATCGATGTGTGTTCGTCTATCTCGACGACATCCTTGTTTTCTCCTGTTCTGCTCAAGAACCCGTCCTCCATGTCCGACAAGTCCTTCAGCGCCTCCTAGAGAACCAGTTGTTTGTGAAAGTAGAGAAGTGCGAATTCCACTTCTCCTCTATCTCCTTTCTGGTATACGTCATCGCTGAAGGGAATGTTCAAATGGATTCTGAAAATGTGAGAGCGGTGGTTGATTGGCCCCAACCCACATCCGGAGTGCAGCTGCAAAGTTTCTTTGGATTGGAGGAGTGGAGGCACTGGCTGAGTGGATGGAACATCAATTTTTGATCCATGGACTCCCTGTCGACATTGTCTTTGATTTTGGTCCTCAATTCTCGTCCCGATTCTTTAAGACGTTCTGCACCCTCGTCGGCCAGCCTGTCCCACTGGTTTCATCCCCAGTCCAATGGCCAGTCGGAGCATACCAATCAAGACCCGGAGACAACGGGTCTCGACCAACCCCACCACCTGGAGCCGGCAACTTGTGTGCGTGGAGTACACCCGGAACACTCTTCCCTGATCGGCCACTGGGCTCTCACCCTTCGAGTGGGGTATCATCCCCCGCTCTTCCCAGAGCAAGTAGAAGAGGTCAACATACCCTCAGCCCAGATGTTCGTCCTCCACTGTCGGCGTACCTGAAAGAGAGCTTGGTCTGCTCTTCTCAAGACCACCTCCAGGCATCAACTACAAACGGACCGCCACAGGACTCCGGCTCCTCGCTATTGTCTCAGGCAGAGGGTATAGCTGTATACCCGAGACCTTTCTAATGACCGGTTATTTTGACCGGGAACACCACAGGTGTACAAAAGTTAAATAAAACACCCAAAATGTAATGAAAATCATCAAAATGAATTTTGTGTGTTCAGATGCCCTGCGTGGACAAAGTTATGGAACCTTATGACAATCAGAATAAATTAACTACATATTTCAGAGAAAAAACATGTAAATCGGTCCAATTCGACCGGAACACAGCAGGAGAGTTAACATCATCCTCAGCTCTGGCATCTTCCCTCATATTTAAAACCAAGGACTGATCACCCCAAACCACAAACGTGGAGACAAATTATACCCAAATAACTACCATGGGATATAAAATACCAGTCAGAAGTTTGGACACACCTACTCATTCAAAGATTTCTATTTATTTTTTACTACTTTGTACATTGTAGAATAATTGTGAAGACATGAAAACTATGAAATAGCATATGGAATCATGTAGTAACCAAAAAAAGTGATATTTGAGATTCTTTTGAAGTGGCCACCTTTTGCCTTCATGACAGCTTTGCACACTGTTGTGGAAAAATTCTTAAACAGGGGCGCACGAAGTCAGTCATTTATTGTCAGTGTGCTGTAGAGGTTCCAACCAACTCAATGCACCATAGTACACATGTCAATCAGGAGCTCTTCCTGGGCAGACCCAGCAGTTGTCTTTTAACGCCGAAGCTTCCCACCATCAGCTCTGACAAATTGAAAACCCTAGTCATTGGTGACTCCATTACCCCCAGTATTAGACTTAAAACGAATCATCCAGCGATCATACATTGTTTACCAGGGGGCAGGGCTACCGACGTTAAGGCTAATCTGAAGATGGTGCTGGCTAAGGCTAAAACTGGCGAGTGTATAGAATATAGAGGTATTGTTATCCACGTCGGCACCAACGGTGTTAGGATGAAACAGTCAGAGGTCACCAAGTGCAACATAGCTTCAGCGTGTAGATCAGCTAGAAAGATGTGCCGGCATCGAGTAATTGTCTCTGGCCCCCTCCCAGTTAGGGGTAGTGATGAGCTCTACAGCAGAGTCTCACAACTCAATCGCTGGTTGAAAACTGTTTTCTGTCCCTCCCAAAAGATAGAATTTGTAGATAATTGGCCCTCTTTCTGGGATTCACCTAAAAACAGGACCAAGCCTGGCCTGCTGAGGAGTGACGGACTCCATCCTAGCTGGAGGGGTGCTCTCATCTTATCTACCAACATAGACAGGGCTCTAACTCCTCTAGCTCCACAATGAAATAGGGTGCAGGCCAGGCAGCAGGCTGTTAGCCAGCCTGCCAGCTTAGTGTTCTGCCACTAGCACAGTCAGTGTAGTCAGCTCAGCAATCCCCATTGAGACGTGTCTGTGCCGCGACTTAGGTTAAACATGGAGGTGTTCGCCTTAGCAATCTCACTAGAATAAAGACCTCCTCCATTCCTGCGATTATTGAAAGAGATCGTGATACCTCACATCTCAAAATAGGGCTACTTAATGTTAGATCCCTCACTTCAAAGTGACCATATCCCCCGTGCATCCCGCAAAGAGGTGTTGCTAACATTTACGATATAAAATGTAAATTTACAAAAAAAAGACGTTTTCATATTTTGAGCTTCTAGTCAGGAAATCTATGCAGCCTACTCACTTTTTATAGCTACTGTTTACAGGCCTCCTGGGTCATATACAGCGTTCCTCACTGAGTTCCCTGAATTCCTATCGGACCTTGTAGTCATAGCAGATAATATTCTAATTTTCGGTGATTTTAATATTGACAAGGAAAAGCCCACAGACCCACTCCAAAAGGCTTTTGGATCCATCATCGACTCAGTGGGTTTTGTCCAACATGTCTCTGGACCTACTCACTGTCACAGTCATACTCTTGACCTAGTTTTGTCCCATTGAATAAATGTTCCAGACTCCCTCTGCCTACCCAAGGATGTCAGAGGAAATAAATCAGTTAACCACCTAACTGAGGAACTCAATTTAACCTTGAACAATACCCTAGATGCAGTTGCACCCCTAAAAACTAAAAACATTTGTCATAAGAAACTAGCTCCCTGGTATACAGAAAATACCCGAGCTCTGAAGTAAGCTTCCAGAAAATTGGAATGGAAATGGCGCCACACCAAACTGGAAGTCTTCCAACTAGCTTGGAAAGACAGTACCGTGCAGTATCGAAGAGCCCTCACTGCTGCTCGATCATCCTATTTTTCCAACTTAATTGAGGAAAATAAGAACAATCCTGTCTGGGTTGGCGCCCCCCCCTTGGGTTGTGCCGTGGCGGAGATCTTTGTGGGCTATACTCGGCCTTGTCTCAGGATGGAAAGTTGGTTTTTGAAGATATCCCTCTAGTGGTGTGGGGGCTGTGCTTTGGCAAAGTGGGTGGGGTTATATCCTGTCTGTTTGGCCCTGTCCGGGGTTATCATTGGATGGGGCAACAGAGTCTCCTGACCCTTCCTGTCTCAGCCTCCAGTATTTATGCTGCAGTAGTTTATGTGTCGGCGGGCTAGGGTCAGTATCTTATATCTGGAGTACTTCTCCTGTCTTATCCGGTGTCCTGTGTGAATTTAAGTATGTGCTCTCTCTCTAATTATCTCTTTCTTTCTCTCTCTTGGAGGACCTGAGCCCTAGGACCATGCCTCAGGACTACCTGGCATGATGACTATTTGCTGTCCCCAGTCTACCTGGCCGTGCTGCTGCTCCAGTTTCAACTGTTCTGCCTGCGGCTATGGAACCCTGACCTGTTCACCGGACGTGCTACCTGTCCCAGACCTGCTGTTTTCAACTCTCTAGAGACTGCAGGAGCGGTAGAGATACTCTTAATGATCGGCTATGAAAAGCCAACTGACATTTACTCCTGAAGTGCTGACTTGTTGCACCCTCGACAACTACTGTGATTATTATTATTTGACCATGCTGGTCATTTATGAACATTTGAACATCTTGGCCATGTTCTGTTATTAACCCCTCATAGCCTGGTTCCTCTCTGGGTTTCTTCCTATGTTTTGGCCTTTCTAGGGAGGTTTTCCTAGCCACCGTGCTTTTACACCTGCATTGTTTGCTGTTTGGGGTTTTAGGCTGGGTTTCTGTACAGCACTTTGAGATATCAGCTGATGTAAGAAGGGCTATATAAATACATTTGATTTGATTTGATGATAATTAATCATTACCGTTTTGTTTCACTCATGTGACTGACCAATACTGTTTCATAACATGTGACAGAACAACACCTCACGAGGCTTCTCCTTTCTAAGCTGAGACCTTGAAACAGAGATATCTTTCGTTTGTTCTCAAAACAAAGTCATTTGTTTTCAAAACACGGTCTGGGCATACTGCCAAATTGCAGGCACTGATAGGTGTGATTTGTACAGTCAGGCACTTGCATGAACACAGAAATTGGTTATTAGAACAGCACATGAACAGAACACAGAAATTAGTTATAAAAAAAACCCACAAATTTCAAAATTCCCATTGCAGCACTCTTGGCATTTTCTTAACTAGATTCATGAGGTAGTCACCTGGAATGCATTTTCATTTACTTGTTAAAAGTTATTTTGTGGAATTTCTTTCCTTCTTAATGCTTTTGAGCCAATCAGTTGTGTTGTGACACGGTAGGGGTGGTATACAGAAGATAGCCCTATTTGGTAAAAGTCCATATTATGGCAAGAACAGCTCAAATAAGAAAACAGAAATGACAGTCCATCATTACTTTAGGACATGAAGGTCAGTCAATCTGGGAAATTTCAAGAACTTTGAAAGTTTCTTCAAGTGCAGTCGCAAAAACCATCAAGAGCTATAATGAAACTGGCTCTCATGAGGACCGCCAAAGGAAAGGAAGACCCAGAGTTACCTCTGCTGCAGGGGATAAGTTCATTAGAGTTACCACTCTCAGAAATTGCAGCCCAAATAAATGCTTCACAGTGTTCAAGTAACAAACACATCTCAACAACAACTGTTCAGAGGAGACTGCGTGAATTAAAATATATATATATATATTTCACCTTTATTTAACCAGGTAGGCTAGTTGAGAACAAGTTCTCATTTGCAACTGCGACCTGGCCAAGATAAAGCATAGCAATTCGACACATACAACAACACAGAGTTACACATGGAATAAACAACACATAGTCAATAATACAGTAGAACAAAAGAAAACAAAAAGTCTATATACAGTGAGTGCAAATGAGGTAAGATAAGGGAGTTAAGGCAATAAATAGGCCATGGTGGCAAAGTAATTACAATATAGCAATTAAACACTGGAATGGTAGATGTGCAGAAGATGAATGTGCAAGTAGAGATACTGGGGTGCAAAGGAGCAGGTGGCGAAGTAATTACAATATAGCAATTAAACACTGGAATGGTAGATGTGCAGAAGATGAATGTACAGGTAGAGATAATGGGGTGCAAAGGAGCAAGATAAATAAATACTGTATGAGGATGAGGTAGGTAGATAGATGGGCTATGTACAGGTGCAGTGATCTGTGAGCTGCTCTGACAGCTGGTGCTTAAAGCTAGTGAGGGAGATATGAGTCTCCAGCTTCAGAGATTTTTGCAGTTCGTTCCAGTCATTGGCAGCAGAGAACTAGAAGGAAAGACGACCAAAGGAGGAATTGGCTTTGGGGGTGACCAAATATACCTGCTATGGTGACCAGTGAGCTGAGATAAGGCGATGCTTTACCGAGCAGAGACTTGTAGATAACCTGTAGTCAGTGGGTTTGGCGAAGCGTGGTGGGTAGTGTATGGGGCTTTGGTGACAAAACGGACGGCACTGTGATAGACTGCATCCAGTTTGTTGAGTAGAGTGTTGGAGGCTATTTTATAGATGACATCACCGAAGTCGAGGATCGGTAGGATGGTCAGTTTTACGAGGGTATGTTTGGCAGCATGAGTGAAGGATGCTTTCTTGCGATATAGGAAGCCAATTCTAGATTCAATTTTGGATTGGAGATGCTTAATCAGGCCTTCATGGTCGAATTGCTGCAAAGAAACCACAACTAAAGGACACCAACAATAAGAAGAGACTTGCTGGGTCAAGAAACACAAGCAATGGACATTAGGCCAGTGGAAATTTGTCCTTTGGTCTGATGAGTCCAAATTTGCAATTTTTTGTTCCAACCGCTGTGTCTTTGTGATACACAGAGTAGGTGAACGGATGATCTCTGCATGTGCGGTTCCCACTGTGAAGAATGGAGGAGGAGATGTGGTGGTGTGGGGGTGCTTTGTCAAGGCACACTTAACCAGCATGGCTACCATAGCATTCTGCAGCGATAAGCCATCCCATCTGGTTTGCGCTTAGTGGGACTATCATTTGTTTTTCAACAGGACAATGACCCAACACACCTCCAGGCTGTGTAAGGGCTATTTGACCAAGAAGGAGAGTGATGGAGTGCTGCATCAGATGACTTGGCCTCCACAATCACATGACCTCAACCCAATTCACAGAGTGAAGAAAAAGCAGCCAACAAGTGCTCAGCATATGTGGGAACTCCAAGACTGTTGGGAAAGCATTCCAGGTGAAGCTGGTTGAGCGAATGCTAATAAAGTGTAAAGCCCTAAACAAGGCAAAGGGGGGCTACTTTGAAGAATCTAAAATCTAAAATATATTTGGATTTGTTTAACACTTTTTTGCTTACTACATGATTCCATATTATTTCATAGTTTTGATGTCTTCACTATTATTCTCCAATGTAGAACATTTACTTGCCTAGATAAATAAAGGTAAAAAATAAATAAAGAAATAAAATAAAATAGTAAAAATCAAGAAAAATCCTTGAATGAGTAGGTGTTTCCAAACTTTTGACTGGTACTGTACATCAACAGCAGCTTTAGGAAAATCCTTTGAATTATCATTAACAGCAAATTTCCTCAGTGAAAACAATGTACTGAGCAAATGTCAAATTGGCTTTTTACCAAATTACTGTCCGACAGACCATGTATTCAACCTGCTCACCCTAATTGACAAAACAAAAAAAACAAAGGCAAAGTCGTCTCATGCTTTGTTGACTTCAAAAAAGTTTTTGAATCAATTTGGCATGAGGGTCTGCTATCCAAATTGATGTAAAGTGGTGTTGGGGGAAAACATACAACATTATAAAATGCATATACACAATCAACAAGTGTGTGGTTAAAATTGACAAAAAAACACATTTATTTTCACATGGCTGTGGGATGAGACAGGGATGCAGCTTGAGCCCCACCCTCTTCAACATATATATCAACGAATTGGAGAGGGCACTACAACAGTCTGCAGCACCCGGCCTCACCCTACTAGAATCTGAAGTCAAATGTATACTGGTTGATGATGATCTGGTGCTTCTGTCCCCAACCAAGGAGGGCCTGCAGCAGCACTTAGATCTTCTGCACAGATTCTGTCAGACAAAAGTAATGGTGTTCCAAAAACATACCTCGGCCTAAACATCAGCGCAACAGGTAACTTCCACAAAGCAGTGAATGATCGGAGAGACAAGGAGAGAAGGGCCTTCAATGACATCAAAATAAAGATAAAATTCAACACACCAATTAGGATCTGGCTAAAAAGACTTGAATCAGTTATAGAACCCATTACCCTTTATGGTTGTGAGGTCTGGGGGTCAGCTCACCAACCATCAATTCTCAAAATGGGATAAACACCAAATTGAGACTCTGCATGCAGAATTATGCTAAAATATCCTCAGTGTACAACGTGAAACACCAAATAATGCATGCAGAGCAGAACTAAGCTGATATCCGCTGATGATCAAAATTCACAAAAGATCTGTTAAATTCTACAACCACCTGAAAGGAAGTGATTCCCAAACCTTCCATAACAAAGCCATCACCTACAGAGAGATGAACCTAGACAAGAGTCCCCTAAGCAAGCTGGTCCAAGGGCTCTGTTCACAAACACAAACAGACCCAACCAAATCATTAGAAAACAAAAAGTAAAAAATTACTTTACACATTGGAATGAATTAACAAACAAACTGAGCAAACTAGAATGCTATTTGGCCCTCAAAATTAGGGAAAGCTTTGACACTGTATAGACTCAGTGAGCATAGCCTTGCTATTGAAAAAGGTTGCCGTAGAGAGACCTGGCTCTCAAGAGAAGACAGGCTGTGTACACACTGCCCACAAAATGTGGAAACTGAGCTGCACTTTCTAACCTCCTGCCAAATGTATGACCATATTAGAGACATATATTTCCCTCAGACTACACAGACCTACAAAGAATTCGAAAACAAATCAATTTTGATAAAGTCTCATATCTATTGGGTGAGATACAGTGGGCAATCACAGCAGCAAAATGTGTGACTTGCTGCAACGAGAAAATATAAACCAGTGAAGAACAAACACCATTGTAAATACAACCCATATACATGTATTTTCCTTTTTGTACTTTAACCATTTGCAAAACATGAAATGTCTTTATTCTTTTGAAACTTGTGTGATTGTAATATTTACTTTGTATTGTTTATTTCACTTTTCTTTATCAATTTCACTTGCTTTGGCAATATAATCATATGTTGCCCCATGCCAATAAAGCCCATTGAATTTAATTTAATTGAGAGACAACAACCACTGCCCGAACCATGGCTAACTATCTCCCATGCATATCTGATTAATGCCGGTAAACTGATTACAATTATCCGGTGCTGTGAGTGTTTTCATTGTAAATGTTTCACTCCCCCGTTTAACCTGGGAAGAAATAGCTTTCAGTTTTGATGTAATCTCTCTCTCTGTTTCTCTGCATTCTCGTGAAGGCGAGTTTAAGTAGCCATCAAATCACCCTCCTTCCTCTAAGCTCTTCTGTCTATCCCCATCTCCTCCTCCTCCCCTCCCAACCAACTGATTCAAATCGCCCCCGATGCTATGCGTATAGTGTGTGTCGGTGTGAGAGCGGAGCGAGAGAACCAGAGATTTGATAGTGCCCAGTCGTGTGGGAGGATTCAAGCCGAGAGACAGGTACCCAGGTCGGGCAAAAGCAGCGGGGGACGCCACGGTAACAGAGATACTTATTTAATCGCCCCTGGTAGAATACAGATGCATGGCACCACAGCTTGCTACGGTGTTCGTCTCTAAACGTTACCTAGATGCTTGAAAGAGGCTGGCTTAGGCTACCGGGTTTTGACGATGAGGATTTTAGAATTGAAACGGTTTTTACTGAGCTTCGCTGGTGAACGGAATAAATTAATGAATACGTTGATAGATGAACGGATAAATGAATACTATTGAAATCCGTGTCTCCGTCGTTATTAACGATCCCATTCGCAATGGAATTAATGATCAAACGTTGTCGCTCGTGAGCCGCCAGCTCTAAAAGGTAGAAAGAAGCCCTGGCTACGCGTTACTTACTGCCTGTTGTTCCAAAGACAAAATAACTGAAGGTTACAGAACAATCGGTTTATTTTTAACGTTTTCGTCTCAAAAGAAATAGCCTTATAAACGCATAGCGCTACTCTAATCGTCATATGATTTGAAATCATACTGCCCTTTGACAACTATAGACTAGATGGGGAGGTCGGTCGTTGTGTAGGAGCAACACGTCGGTTAAATTAAGAGAGCTGAAACCAAGGAAACAGGACACACACTTGAGACACATGATGACAGTCAGGTGTTCTGTTAGCAACCACTCGACCTGCAGGTGACCACTGAGAAATATAACATGATGTTTGTAATTGCGATACACATTATAACATTATATGGCAAAATGTATTGAAAGTGACAAATTGAAATGCTCATGCGGTGTGTGTGTTGTAATAGCCTACTGGAATGTGTGTGCATGATTATTATGACAATCCTGTGTGTGTGTTACTTTATAAATGTAGCCTAATTCTTTACAGTTACTAGTTACCTGTCCAAAATTGTAATCAGTAACGTAACTTTTGGATTTCACAAACTCAGTAACATAATCTGATTACTTTCAGTTATTTTTAGATTAATTTCCCTTTAAGAATTAGATGAAGACACAAATTAATATTACCAATTGAACGATATCTGTTGCAGGATAAATCGATGTTAGCGTTTACATAGCTGGTGGCCATAAATGGATGTTGGAATTTCCTTTATCGGTTGGTTGTGTAGGTAGGCTTCTTCTAACCCTTTGCTTTCTGATGTAGATAATAATACGATTAGGCTATAGCCTATATTGACATTAAAAACCAATGTCTGTCAGATTTCCAGTCATTCCAATTAGCCTAATTGAATACCCCTTGATCTTCAAGAGTAGAACTTGTAAATATGGAAATATAGATTAGGCAAATTGTTTTACCTGAGCATAACTTTTACCTGACTTTTTAGCCTACTCTGTTGTTTATCGTCATGGAGGACTGCTCTCGTGGAATGGCATGGTTTGAGCACTACCGAAAACTGCAATTTGCATGTGAAAAATTAATGCCATATGCTGCATTTTCTAAAGGTTTAATGTAACGGATTAGTTACAGTTTTTTTTGTAATCATGTTTTATTTGATGACTGTCTTTTCATCAGCGTTGAAGCACGAAGGTTTATTGTCATGTCATCATTTAGTTAATGCTATATTAGGCCTATCCTTTGTAATAACCATCATCATCTTCATTATCATCAATGGCAGATGTTCAGAAAAAGCTGTTATACAATGAGTAAGGCATATGTCTTATTATTGCCCTATGTAGAGAAATAGGCCTACATTTCATGTTGTGGGCAGCCAAATGTAGCTCACGTTTGTTTTAACTCAACAACCGACTAAACAGTTTAACAGTATCCAGGTTAACCATTCTAACAGTTTGCATAAAGTCAAAATGATTGTGTTGGTATTCACACAAGTGGTATAGGCTTCACCACATCATGCAGTAACAAAGCCAGCTAAGCAGAGGAACCAGTAAAGAGAAAAACAAATGAACTCGGTCACTCCCACCCTAGCAACACTCCATTTTCTGAACTGTGTTAACTGTGTTAACAGTGTGCGGCTCTCTTTTATTTTCAAACTGTGTTAACAGTAACACCACCCAAGTTAAGCCATTTTAAGTTTGCATGAATTAAAATAATGATTTCACACAATGGTACAGGCTATATGACTTACACCATCAAAATGCAAACCCAAAGAGTGAGAGTGGCAAACTGATTTGCTCTAGCTGACATACGGGGACATTTCAAACACCTGCCTAACTAACTGCCAACTGGCACTTTAAAAAAATAATAAAATATGAATCATTCATCTTTTCAGAGGATCGAGGCTACATTAGATCAACGGACGAAGTGTAAAGATTGAAGTCTGGTCACGCACAACACGTCCCATCTTCTCCTCTCCTCCTTTTCCCAAGTCCGTTCCTTTAAACAATCACCATCATGGCTTCCAAACTAAACCCGAATGTCTTGTACGTCCAAGAACTGCGGGAGTCGACGTCTTCACAGGAATCTGACCGCCTAGCACCGCCCGAACCCGGGGAAGAGAGCTCGGACAGCGATGGAGAGACGGACGAGACGGAGCAGAAGCTGATCCGGAAAGTGTCCACCTCAGGACAGTTACGTGCCAAGGTAGGAGACACACACACACACACACACTTTATTTTTTTTTATTGAACCTTTATTTAACTAGGGAAGTCATTTAAGAACAAATTCTTATTTACAACAAAGGCCTACCCCAGCCAAACCCGGACGAAGCTGGGCCAATTTTACGCCGCGCTATGGGGCTCCCAATCATCACCGGATGTGATAAAGCCTGGATTCGAACCAGAGACTGTAGTGATGCCTCTTGCACTGACTGCTGCACCACTCAGGAGCAAGCATGCATGCTCACTCACTCACACACACACACACACACACACACACACACACACACAGTGGTGAGATGTTTTGTGTTTTTCTTCATAGCACTCTATGGCATTATAGGCCTATTTTTCTTGTCATCATGAGAGATGAACTGTGGAATTGATCCTGGTTAGGATAGTGGGCATAGGCTTAATGTTCTGAAAACACACTCACACCCACACACATAATTGGCAACTGATTAGTAACTGATTAATAACAGTGTATTATTGAGTAAGACATAAAGTTTGTTTGAATTTGGTCAATATATTTATAGTGATTGCCGGTTTTGAATCGTTACAGTTA
This sequence comes from Oncorhynchus nerka, assembly GCF_034236695.1. Taxonomy (NCBI): domain Eukaryota; kingdom Metazoa; phylum Chordata; class Actinopteri; order Salmoniformes; family Salmonidae; genus Oncorhynchus; species Oncorhynchus nerka. Next base: position 41,014,551 of record NC_088403.1, read on the forward strand.
TTGATCGACAGTCATAGGTCATTGTGGATCAATATGAAGCCATAGCTGTCACCTATATGGTGTTGTTTCTATAGTGATCTCATGGCTGTGTTTGTTCCTGAGACAGCTGGTTCAATCAAATGATACCCTATTGGCCTATGCACTTTCCCATAGAGTGCACTTTCCCCATATATTGCACTACCTTTGACCAGAGATATTTAAATAGCTCAGGTGGTAGTTGGTAGAGTATAGTGCTTGCAAATGCCAGGATAGTGGGGTCGATGCCTGAGACCACCAATATGTAATAACTTTACGCACGCATGACTGTAAGTCGCATTGGATAAAAGCATCTGCTGAATGACATGTATATACATTTATATTTTATTCTAGTACAGGCTGAATGATTAACTGAATGAACAACAGAGACAGAATGCAATATGGAATTATATTAAATTGTTTGGGGTATGGCCCCATCTCTGAGGAATACTGATGACAGGTAGCTGATGAAAGATAGCCTTTTGTTTGGGCAGCTGGCATCGAAAACTAAAAAGATTCGGTACCATCATTTTTTCAATGTTCAGTACTTCTGTCAAATGTGACTCACGTGATTGAGAGGATCAAGCCTGTATCAGCGCAGCCCGTTTATAGAGCGAAGACCAAAGTGCCTGCTCCACTTACTCATTCATTGCTTGAGCTATCTGGCTGCATTGTTAGTTCCCCACTCATGCTGCACAGAAGTTATCACACTTGAATAATGCAACGCGGCATGTAGACATTTTGTTTATTACTTTTCGCAAAACAATGTCCATACAGGCTAGAACTAGAACACCTTTGCACAATGCAAGACGATACTGGTAGCTTCTATCTTTAATTTGTCGGCTAACTTTCCTTGCTAGCTTACAGCTGAATTCACAACCCTAGTACTTTGTTTGGTTGCAAAACATAATGCAATATATGCTGATTTCAAAGCTGATTATCACCAAAAACTTTATTAATTCACTTCGTTTCCCTCGCCAAAAACTTTATTAATTCACTTCGTTTCCCTCGCTGCCAAAAACTAATTCAATTCTTCGTCTTCCTCACCTCGCATCTGATTTCCACTAGATTCCATAGCCACCAAGTCATATTCCACAGCCACGTTCTGCCTGGCGAATTACGTCATTACTTTTTTAAAGAGACACCGCACAGTTAAAAAATAATATTATTGCGTCTTCTATGCAAATGTTGTTGACCAGTACAATAAAATAATATGTTCTCCTAGCAGTCTCAATTAAAATAAGTCTTAAATGGAAGAGATTGTTTTGTCATTTGTAGCCCCATGAAATCAGCTAAAACAAGCTCAATATCTCAATGCAAGCACATACTCCTATTGAATAATATGCATTCACCTTTATTGTGAATTGACCTAAATTACGTCTTGATTTACCCAGTTTATCAATAGAGATGTACCATTCAAATAAATTAGTATCATTACGTTGTTTTGTAGTTAGGTTGGTAAAAACAAAGTCAGATTGATTGTATGATTGATTAATTAATGCATACATGGCTGTCTCTGAAAAATGTGCATAAACATTTTCAAACGTAATGATATTGAACAGAGCAGTAGCTGAGTTTATCTGTCTGGATGATGTGCCATTGTGTGACTTTGGCTAATATGCCTTCTTTTTTGTTTGTTGTGGTATCGTTTTGTTATTGTTTTGGTATCGAGTATCGTGATCGAGTATTGTGATACTAAACCTGAGCTGTATTCGAATACTCATACTAAATGCACTAACTATACTATTTGTGAAGTAAATTGAGTATGTAGTATGCTTATTGGTCATAGTATGGATACAGATAGTATGCCAAATGTTCCCAGATGTCGTACTAAATTCACCAAAATATGAAGTATACAAGCAGTGGACACTATTTCTGTGCTTTTAGGGCCCATAATGCAATTCTTCAGAAAGTGGGCGTGGCTTCACAACGTTTTCAGATTTTAAGAAAATGGAGGAAAATATGCAGCTGAAGTGCGACTAGAGCAGATACAAATAATTGCTTTAACTAATTATGACAAATGAACGAACCGCATAGCATATCATTACAGCAGTATTAGCAGTGTTAGCTAGCTACCTAATGTTAGTTGGCTACTAATACATATTAACTATATGCTATCTAACTAACGACCCAACATTTATTGACTTGATTATTCACATCATTCTTAGCTTAGCTACGTGGTAAAATCGTTGTGCTTTCTTAATGGAAGTTGTTAATTCGCTCTGGCTATCTACTCCGATTTCAGAGAACTCTCTTCTGAGTGTGCCAGAGCATCGAATAACTGATGAATTTACAACCATTGAATATGGCCGGTGTCAGTAAACATTTGCAAAAAATCGTAATTAAATTGTTGCCAGCAGCACAGTTACACTCACCAACGCTCTAGATAACATGAAAACAGCTTAACTAGCTCTGCTAGGGCTAGTAAAATGGTCAGAGTGACGTGTTCTCTCATTTGTGTCTGGAAGTTGCTAGCAAGCTAGCCAACGATTCCCAGTTAGTTTGGGTGTTTAACTGCCGTTGTGAGATCAGAATGCTCGGATCAACCCTACTCCTCGGCCAGAGCATCCAGTGTGTGCTCTGAACGCTCCAAGAGCAAAACGCACAGAATTTACGAACGAACAATCTGACAACGCTCTGAATTTACTAATTTACACCCCGCTCCTCCGCTCTCTCCACTGGCTTCCAGTTGAAGCTCGCATCCGCTACAAGACCATGGTGCTTGCCTACGGAGCTGTGAGGGGAACGGCACCTCAGTACCTCCAGGCTCTGATCAGGCCCTACACCCAAACAAGGGCACTGCGTTCATCCACCTCTGGCCTGCTCGCCTCCCTACCACTGAGGAAGTACAGTTCCCGCTCAGCCCAGTCAAAACTGTTCGCTGCTCTGGCCCCCCAATGGTGGAACAAACTCCCTCACGACGCCAGGACAGCGGAGTCAATCACCACCTTCCGGAGACACCTGAAACCCCACCTCTTTAAGGAATACCTAGGATAGGATAAAGTAATCCTTCTCACCCCCCTTAAAAGACTTAGATGCACTATTGTAAAGTGGCTGTTCCACTGGATGTCATAAGGTGAAAGCACCAATTTGTAAGTCGCTCTGGATAAGAGCGTCTGCTAAATGACTTAAATGTAAATGTAATGACAATGCTATGAATTTACGAATGCCCAGAGCGCACTCCGAGCACACTCTGGCACTCCAGATTGAATTTACGAACTCACCCGAAGTCGTAAGATGTCTAGCTAGTCATTTGTTATGCTAACAAGCTAGCAAGAGGTTGCATAGCAACAGCATCAACTTCCTGAAGATGGGTGAAGTGCTAGTACGCTTAACTGAAAGGATACCGGTCGTTTACGGTATACTAAAATGAACTAATAGTATATAGTAGGCAGTATATACTCATTTAGTATGTAGTATACAGTATGTTAGTATGGGTATTTGAACACAGCTCTGGTATTGATATTGAAGTCAAAATTCTGGTATCGTGACAATACTAGGTTGTATTGATGATTGGTTAGATAATCGTTAGGTTGTACGATAATAGTACAGGAGCTACAGTAGCTAATATCAAATCCTAGATTGGATTGCAAGTTGTCAATCAAATAGGCCATGCAATGCAGAACCATGCCTAAAATAGTTTGTGTGTGTGTGTGTGTGTGTGAGAGAGAGAGAGAGATTATTAGATTGTGTTTCCTGAAGTCACATGACTCAGATTAACCTAGTCATAGACCTGAGAATTTGGCCCCTTATAACTATAGGCTGATTGGATTAGAACTGTGTGTGTGTGTATGTGCGTGCATGTGTGTTTGTCTGTGAAAATGAGCACTGATTTGTTTCAACAAAACAGATACAGTATGCTAATTAATAGCAAACACAAACAATCTCCCTCTCTCTCGCTACTCTCTTTTTGTCTCTCTCTCCCAACTCCTTCTCCCCCCCTCCTGGATTTATCCCCCCCTTCTCTCTCTCTCTCTCTCTCTCTCTCTCTCTCTCTCTCCCCTTTCTCCCGCTCTCCCTCCCTTTTCCATCTTTCTCCCCCTCTCTCTCTTTCTCTCTCTCTCTCTCTCTCTCTCTGTCTCTTTCCTCTACCCCCTCGGTAGTCCCCAGTGTATTTGCATCAGGCTCATTAGCTCAGAGCTAAGTGTTATTAGCCTTGACATGTCACCCATACATGATTAAATTAAACCATTAACAAACACACAAACTCACCATTAACACTACAACTACGACAGTCAGCCCCAAAATGGTTAGAGTGGTTAGGGTTTCCCCTAGGTCGAACCGGTGCTTAGGCCTCAAGGGATTGTTGGTTTCCAGGGTTACCAGAAGAGTGTCTAAGTAGGTAGGGGAAACAGTAGGAACCAGTAGGAACCCATTTTTACCCATATCTTATGTTTAGGTTTATTAGAATATCATAGTACATATGCAGAAACATACATAAAATGTGATGTCATATAATATATATATTACAAAAAAGTGAAATTATAACATCTTATTGGCTTCCAAGCTTAGTGTGCTAGTACTGGAGAAAACAGAATACTCTAGGTCGAATGTATTGGGGAACTTGAATGTGAGGTGTGGAATAGGGAAAACACCAGAGGGGAGGGGAAACAATAGAGTGAGGGGTGTGTGTTCAGTAAACCTATGACAGTGAGGGGGGAGGGAAGATGGAAGCAGAGTGCCTACAGAGTTGCCTACAGGTAACAGGTGTGTGTGTGTATGTACACTAACAGGTGTCCTGTCTTCCATGGGGTCCTGTTGTCATCTGTTCCGAGTAGGACTGTGATGGTCATGGAATTTTGGATGATGGTTTTTGGCCAGCCAAATGACAGCGGTCACCGTAATAACCATTCGAATAGCCCCAAAAATATATACCAAAAAATATACCGTCAAAAGTTTGGACACACCTATTCATTCAAGGGTTTTTCTTTATTAAACTATTTTCTACATTGTAGAATAATAGTGAAGACATCAAAACTATTAAATAACATATGGGTTTATGTAGTAACCAAAAAAGTGTTAACCAAATCAAAATATATTTTATATTTGAGATTCTTCAAAGTAGCCTTGATTTGCCTTGATGACAACTTTACACACTCTTGGCATTCTCTCAACCAGCTTCACCTGGAATGCTTTTTCAACAGTCTTGAAGGACTTCCCACATATACTGAGCACTTGTTGGTTGCTTTTCCTTCACTCTGTGGTACAACTCATTCCAATCCATCTCAATTGGTTTGAGGTCAGGTGATTTTGGAGGCCATCACTCTCCTTCTTGGTCAAATAGCCCTTACACAGCCTGGAGGTGTATTAGGTCATTGTCCTGTTGAAAGAAAATGTATAGTCCCATTAAGCGCAAACCAGAGGGGATGGTCTATCGCTGCAGAATGCTGTGGTAGCCATGCTGGTTAAGTGTGCCTAAATAAATCACTGACATGTCTCCAGAAAAGCACCATCACACCTCCTCCTCCATGCTTCACGGTGGGAACCACACATGCAGAGTACATTCGTTTACTTACTCTGCGTCTCACAAAGACATGGCAGTTGGAACCAAAAATCTCAAATTTTGACTCATCAGACCAAAGGACAGATTTCCACTGTTCTAATGTCCATTGCTCATGTTTCTTGGCCCAAGCAAGTCTCTTCTTATTATTGGTGTCCTTTAGTAGTGGTTTCTTTGCAGCAATTCGACCATGAAGGCCTGATTCACGCAGTCTCCTCTGAACAGTTGATGTTGAGATGTGTCTGTTACTCGAACTCTGTGAATAATTTATTTGGACTGCAATTTCTGAGGTTGGTAATTTATCCTCTGCAGCAGAGGAAACTTTGGGTATTCCTTTCCTGTGGCGGTCCTCATGAGAGCCAATTTCATCACAGCGCTTGATGGTACTTGCGACTGCACTTGAAATGTTCCAGATTGACTGACCTTCATGTCTTTTAGTAATGATGGACTGTATTTTCTCTTTGCTTATTTGAGCTGCTCTTGTCATAATTTGGACTTGGTCTTATACCAAATAGGGCTATCTTCTGTATAGAATCCCTATCTTGTCACAACACAACTGATTGGCTCAAAGTATGCAAAGCTGTCATCAAGACAAAGGGTGGCTACTTTGAAGAATCTCAAATATAAAATATATTTTTGTTTAACACTTTTTTGGTTACTACATGATTACATATGCATTATTTCATAGGATGGTTATCTTCACTATTATTCTAGAATGTAGAAAATTGTAAAAATAAAGGAAAACCCTTGACTGAGTAGGTGTGTCCAGACTTTTGACTGGTACTGTATATTATACAGATGCACATTTTCTCCTCTCCTCAGCTCCTGACTGCATGTGCTGCCATAGAAATGGAATGAATAGTACGGGCGTCAGCATTCAAGCCAATGATGGCATAATGGTTGGACTGGCGACCATTGCGAGTTTACCCTTATGAGCAAAGCTGGGAATAAAAGAACGAAGTAAAGCAGGAAGAGTGGCCATCAATGTGCTGTGATTGTTTTTATTTAACCAAACTGACATTACAGAGCCACATCAGTTAAAGCTAGACTCAGCAATATGACGTAGTTGCAGAAAGTAAATATTATAGTGGGTCAATTTCCCCAACAACTAAGAGTGTTAAAGTGCGAGGCTCAACTTCTCAGCTGTTTTGGTGCCCTGGCTACCACGCTGTAAACAGCATGAAGCGAACCCATACACATGTGCAGATACTGTGTGAGAGCCAAGTCTTGCGTCTTGCTCATCTCAATATCTGTGGTGTTGCTCGTGCAACGTCATTTCGTTGAGTCTACCCTTAACATAGTTTGAATTAACATTATACATCAACATGGAATGTAGAATCTTTGCCACAACACCTTGCTTGTATCAGGAAGGAGCAACAAGTTTCATCACGCTGTAATTAAGAGTCCATGGTACAGCAGAAACGGACTCAACAGCACGAATGCCCAGCAGTTCCATCTTCAGTAAGCTGTTCATTTTTAAACGGCTATGACGGTTATTTTATTTTCATGACGGTCTTCATCCATCACCATAGGTTACGTAAGTGATAATCAACAAGAGGCTATGCATCCTATAGAAAATAATGAACGACGTGGAAGGTGTGTTCAACGACACGCTATAGCTGAGTGGAACTCACCTTCCATGGAGTTGAATTCTTTTCCAGAGAACGCATAGAGCCACAAGTTGATTATCCCTTTTATACCATAGCTGTAATTTTAACACATTTGCTGCTAGAAATGTGTTCAACATCCATTGAAGTAGCTAGCAAGTTTACTAGAGAGCGACAGCAGTTGCCTTGGTAACCAAGCAAACGGTCCTACTAGTTTAGCTAATTTAACCATCATTCCCAGCTTCGAATTCAACCATGCCAATAATGTTTTAAATTCGACTTTTGCTTTCAAAAGCAGCTCAAACATAGAACATGTAAGAAGGAACCATAGACATCGAATTCTACGTTCAAATATACCGTGCGTTATAGGGAAATAATACACGCTCTAGAATGCCCTTCAAGCCAATCAGAAAGGAGTATTCAATAATGTCATGGTATAAAAGTTATACAGTAATTGTGTCAGCACTAGTTCCTAGTCAACGCTCTTTATTACTCTCTGCCTCTTTTTCACTCTCTTCCTCTCTCTCGCTCTCTTTCTCTATCTTTTTCTCTCTC
>NC_088403.1:41027227-41157227 GCF_034236695.1 Oncorhynchus nerka
TAGGTCTGGCTTTATGTAGTGTTGTGTTGTTCCTATATTTATATGTTGTTTTTTTATATTGATTTTTTTTTAAATCCCAGCCCTCGTCATTGTAAATAAGAATTTGCTCTTAACTGACTTGCCTAGTTAAATAAAGGTTAAATAATATAAAATAAAAATCTTAAAAAGCAAAAATGACAAATGTTGTAAAAGAGCTGAAAGCTCCTGTTCTTTCTTATAGGCAATTTCTTGGTTTGAAATCCTAATTCTGTCCTTTCTGCCATGGCTGTCTAGTGTCTATTCACTACCAATCCCCTAAAGGCATTTGTTTTAGATGGATGTCTTTTCTACCATGGCCATCTAGGCATATGTTAGAGATGGATGATACACACACAAACACATACGCACGTGTTTGTGTTGTAGATGGATGCGTGTGCATCATGTGGGTCAGCATCATTCCCGGTCATTTCCGTCTGGTTGCTAATGGTGATGGATGGGAGCAGTGGGAATACCTCGTCCATGAAGGGTTTAGCATTAAGAATGCCACCGTCTTAGAGAGCAACAAATGGATGGAGGGATGAGGCAGGGATGGTGGGAGCGAGGGAGTGACAGACCAATGGATGGATAGACTGAGAAGACTGACTGACATACAGACAACGGTTGACTGATTGATAGCAGCATATCAACCTTGTGCACCTATTTTAACGTTCATAATCATCTTTTGTAATGAGGCACACAAGCTGTTTCCATCTGAGTTGTGAGGTAGTTTGGAGCGAGTATGTTCTCCTTTGCGAGCATCGTCCATTTACAAGAAGAACAGAAGGACAACAAGAAGGGACTGGTGTCATACACTTCCTTTCTTGCTCTATTTTCTCACACTGTCAATTTGTCTCGCTTTCTGTATTTTCTCTTGTACTTTCTCTGTCCATCTCTATTTATTTTTTGCCTCTCTCTCTTTATTTTCCTTCTCTCTCTTCTCTTCCTTTCTCTTTTCATTCTCTCTCTTCTCTTCCTTTCTCTTTTCATTCTCTCTCTTCTCTTCCTTTCTCTTTTCTTTCTCTCTCTTTCTAGCTCCCTCTAAAAATAGTCTCTCTGACTTTTTGTCTGCTGCTCAGAAAGGAAGCTGTACACACACACACACACACACACACACACACACACACACACACACACACACACACACACACACACACACACACACACACACACACACACACTCTCTCTCTTGAGACACTTTCTGAGTCATGTAAGGCAATCATGGTAATTTCGAAACTCAGGAAAAGTTTGTGGTCATACGCACATCCTTTAAAACGTAGGTGCTGGGCTAATGAAGCATACTTGTGACGAACAGGAAGTCCCGCACACTGTTAAAGCTCCCATTTCACTGTTTTATTGACAGTGTCTCGATCCAAAACCAGATCTTTGTCAGGTGTGCGTGTGTGTGCTTGCATGTGTGAGTGTGTGCTTGCGTGTGTGTTCACTCTCTGTTGTATAAACATCAACAGTCCTTTCTCTCCTGAATTAAAGATCCACTTGTGTGTTAAATGGCACCCTATCCCCTATATAGAGCACTGCTCAGAAAAAGGGCGCTATATAATAATGGGGAGCCATTTGGAACGCAGCGTTGGTGTATCTGGAAGGAAGGATTAGAAGGAGAGAGTCACCGCTGAAAAGACACATCTGCCAATAAAATTTTAAGCGTAGACTATGTGTATATGTGCGTGTGTGTGTATGCGTGTATACAGTATGTGTGCACCCACATACTTGTGTTTGTGAGATGTTGGCCCTTGGACAATGGAAAGTAAAGAAGAGAGAGAAAAATAGAGAGAACTAAAGAAAGAAAGAAAGAAAAGACGGAAATAGGTCAAGTGCAATCAGACGCCATTGTACCATGAGGACCTGGCTGCTTAGAGAGAGAGAGAGAGAGAGAGAGAGAGAGAGAGAGAGATATTCCAGAATCAACTGTATAGGACAAGGTCATAAAGAGTTCTATTCAGTAGCTCAATACAGAAACAGACAGCAGTATTTCATGAGGAGAGGTCTACAGAGAATGTATAATATTTGTAGACAAATACATTTAGATTGAAAGAATTAGAAGTCTTGTAAACAATGACTTCGCATTATACCACAGCCAAAGATTTAGATATACATGCAGGTCTACAGATTAATTCAGTATTGAATGGGAATGTCCATTTTAGTTATTGTCATGCCTGGCTAACTGTCATGCCCTTTATGCAAGGGGTTTTCAAACCTCTCCTCGGGGACCCCCGTCCTTTCCATGTATTTGAACTATTCCACAGCTAGAACAACTTGTCAACCAATCATAAAGCCCTTGACCAGGTGAATCAGGTGAGCTACGTCAGGGCTACAGCACAACGGTGACATGTCTGGGGGTCCCCGAGCAGAGGGTTGAAAACCACTGCTTTAGGCAAGTCCCAGTAGTAGTGTCAGTTGATTGCTATTTTCTATTTTTGAATCTGAAGTTACTGGAAATAGAAATACAACGCTGAAAGGAAGAAAAAAAATCTATGAAGTTGTTGTTGCCGGGTTACAGACAGACACACAAACACACACACTCAGACAATAGCTGGTTGATCAGTTAGTGGAGGGAAGTGGATTTTGGGGTGCAAGTCTGAGATGGTGATTTTCTTGGTATAACGCAGTGAGGCAGTTTGGGGGTTGTTTGGGGTGTGTGTGTGTGTATTTTTGGCTGAGGTTTCGTATTGAGGAATGGCTGTGTGCAGAACTGTGAGTTTCCAGCTATTACCTCCGGGAACAGAAAGAGAGAGTGAAAAAGAGAGAGAGAGAGAGATAGATAGAGAGAGCGAGAGAAGAGAAAGAGCGATTGAGAGAGAGAGAGATACTAAAGTGTAATGCACAATGCATACAGTATAGAGCCTAAAGGCTATATATACAGTATCTATTTCTTATGCACTTCCCTGTCTGAATCTACTGTGACTCTAATGTCCGGTAACTCCCACTTTTTCCTTCTCTCTCTCGCTCTCGGTCAATTAAATTCAATTGAAGGGTTTTATTGGCATGGGAAACATATGTTTACATTGCCAAAGCAAGTGAAACAGATAATAAACAAAAGTGAAATTCACAATAACAAATGTACTGTAAACATTGCACTCACAAGGGTTCCAAAAGAATAAAGTCATTTCAAATGTCATATTATGTCTATATACAGTGTCGTAGTGATAAGTACAAAAGGGAAAATCCCTCTCTCTCGCTCTCTCTCTCTCTCTCTCTCTCTCTCTCTCTCTCTCTCTCTCTCTCTCTCTATGTCTCTCTCTCTCTGTCTCATAGTCTGGCAGTATGAGCTGATAAAATGCTGAGATTCTGCCTGTGTTTTCCCTGGCTATCCATTTCCCTGTCTGAATCTACTGTCTAATGTGTTCTCTAATAGTATGTGTTTTTCTGAAATAAGAGAGTGTGTGTCTATAGAGAAGAGCATAGCTACATGCCTGCAAGCTTGTCTTTTACTGAGAGACAGAGAGAGAGAGAAAGAAAGAGAGAGAGAGAGAGGCCAAGAGCTAATGAATACTCTCCATTGGTGTTTTTCTAAAATTGATTTTTCTACAGGTAACCTAACTGCCTAACAGAGTATTATTTTGGCTAACGTGGCTAGACGAAGAGATCTCAGTGACTTTGGAAGAGGTGTCTCAGAGGAGCATAGGGGGTTTAAGAAAGAGTATGTGTGTCAGCCGCTTATGGTCAATTCTGGAGCGGCTCCCTGAGACAGCTGTCACGACTTCCGCCGAAGTCGGCTCCTCTCCTTGTTTGGGCGGCGTTCAGCGTTCGGCGGTCGACGTCACCGGCTTTCTAGCCATCGCCGCTCCATTTTTCATATTTCCATTTGTTTTGTCTTGTTTCCATACACACCTGGTTTTCATTCCCTAATCACACTGCATGTATTTAGGCCTCTGTTCCCCTCCATGTCTTTGTGTGAAATTGTTGTTTTTTGTTACGTGGATATTGTCACGCGCCAGACTTTTGTTCATGTTCCCGTGTTTTGGACACGTTTATGTACTTATGTGCTTTCGTTTGGACCGGAATAAAGAGTGCCTGTTAACTACACTCTGCTCTCCTGCACCTGACTTCGCCTCCGTAACAACAGCGTTTTCCACCACCATCAACAAAATACCAGCTGACGGAATTCCTCGTGGAAGAATGGCATCGCATCCCTCCCATAGAGTTCCAGAAGCATGTAGAATCTATGCCAGGGTGCATTGAAGCTGTTCTGCCCGGCTTGCGATGGCCCAACGCCTTATTAAGACACTTTGTGTTTCCTTTATTTTGGCAGTTACCTGTACAAGGATTTTTTTTTATTGACGAGAGAAATGTTGCCCCTCTCCTCCCTCCTCACCTCCCTTCCGCTCCCTCTCTTTCCTAAGCTCCTCATCCCTCTCTGCCCTCTTCACCCCTTCTCTCCCTTCTCCGATTGATGCGAGAGAAACTCTCTCAAGTGTTACAATCTCTGCCATCTTGTGAACGGTAGAAACAATTAAAATTGTTTTAAAAAAGGAGAAAGAGAAAAATATGTGATGGGCTAGATCTGTCTCTCAGCTGCGTTGGCGGATAGATGGTTGAATAGGTAGGTAGGTAGGTAGGTAGGTAGGTAGGTAGGTAGGTAGGTAGGTAGGTAGGTAGGTAGGTAGGTAGGTAGGTAGGTAGGTAGGTCAATCAATAGATAGATTTGGCAGAAATACATATCCCAAAAACAGTCTTTGGTGAATCGGCTAAAGCCAAGGTGAGTGGAAAATCATGTTAGGTTGTATTTTCAGTGGACTGTCCCTTTAAATAGCCCAAGTAAAGTTGTGTTACTCTTGAAAACAAAAACAAAGAAGCTTGGCAGAGGAAGGATGTTTTCTTTAAAACCATCTCATTACTCATGAGAGAGAGAAAGAGTGAGCGAGATTGAGAGAGATTGTGAGAGAGGAGTGAGGGAGAGAAGACAGGAACAGACGTTCAGCATCTTTAGTCTTAAGAGTTTGGCATGAGGAAGGACAGAGAGTTTTCTAATCTTGTTAGGGTGGGGTGCACACTCTTCTCCTCTCTGTCTCCTTTCTCCCTCTCTCTTTCTCCTTCCTTTTATCTCTTGTTCTACCCCCCCCTCTCTCTTTCAACCTCTCTCTCTCCCCTTCCATCTCTCTCCCTCAGTCATCCTCTTTCTAATCTTGTTGGGGTGGGGTCTGACCTCCCTCTCTCTCCCTCCTGCTTTTCCCTCCTCTCTCTCTCTCTCTCTCTCTCTCTCTCTCGCTTGCTGTCTCTCTCTCTGTCTTCCCTCTTGTATTTTCTAATCAGGCATAGAGCCTAGCTAGCAGTCATACTCTAAGGTTGCATCCCAAATGGCACTCTATTCCCTGTGTAGTGCATTACTTTTGACCAAAGCCCTATGGGAATAGGTCACTACATAAGGTATAGGGTGCAATTTGGGACCTATACATTAAATCATATTTCAGTGTGTAATTTTGGCAGGTATTCAGAACCTAGGGCACCTCATCAAGATAATGTAGGCCTGCTGTCTGAGGAGGAATAACACACACACACACACACACACACACACACACCTCCACACTCTCCCCTCTCTTAGCTATTCTTTGTGGTTTGAGTGGAACATTTGGATGGAGAGGAAAATTAGGAAAAGAGGGGGGAGGGAGGAAGAGAGGAAGTTGAGAACAGGTAGGTGACTAGAGGGTAGCCTAAATGCTATAGAGCAGAACAAGGGAGAACACAGGGTTGAGGAGGGGAAAAGGATGGTAAGAGGTAGGGTTGCACATTTTGGGGACTATTCAGGTGGAAACCTTCCGTGGGAATTAACAGGAATATTTGGGATTTAACGGGAATATATAGGAATTAACGGAAATATATGCAAATTAATATTAATACCATTTAAATGTAGATGTTTTTTTTGCATTGGATTTATTTACCATATCATATGGAGACAGAACCATAAACCTTTTACCTTATCATAAGTAGACATCGCAAATGATTAAATCCTTCCAATAGAAATAAAAAAAACAATTTAGTTACAAAACTTTTAATTAAATGAGTTGACTCTTCACATACAACCCTTGTATTGGTCAGCCTGTTGCATGCTTTGGTGTGTGTGTTCCCAAACAAGGACCAGAGGCGGCTGATGTTGGAATTTGGAGGATGATGGAGGCAACAGGGGAAAGATCCTCAGATCCACAAAGTCCCTTCCACCAGGTGGCTGATGAGATATGTTGGCATGACTGCCATATTGCATCTCCATCCCAAAGCCCTTGCTTGAAAGTGTACTTCGCCAGACTGCCAAGAACCTTGCCCTCATCCAGGCCAATATGACGGGACACAGTAGTGATGACACCATGGGCCTTGTTGATCTCTGCATGCTCTTGCCAGCCTACTTAGGGTCCAACATGTGTATGGGCTTCAGGCAGAGGTCTTCATGCTTTTTGATGTATTTCGGAACTGCAGTTTCCTCTGCTTGGAGCAACAGTGAAGTGGGCAGGGCAGTATAGATTTATTTTCTTCTGCAAGCAGAGTCTGAACATCAGACAGGATGGCATTGTCTCCCTCAATGGCTACTACTATAGGTTTCAGGAGTTTCAGGCTGCTTATCACTCTCTCCCAAAATACATCATCCAGGAGGATCCTCTTGATGGGGCGGTCCATATCGGCAGACTGTGATATGGCCATTTCTTGGAGAGACTCCTTCCCCTCCGGGAGACTGTCAAACATGATGACATCACCACCCCAACGGGTGCTGCTGGGCAGCTTCAATGTGGTGCTATTATTCTTCTCACTTTGCTTGGTGAGGTAGATTGCTGCTATAACTTGATGACCCTTCACATACCTAACCATTTCCTTGTTTCTCTTGTAGAGTGTATCCATAGTTTTCAGTGCCATGATGTCCTTGAGGAGCAGATTCAATGCATGAGCAGCACAGCCAATGGGTGCGATGTGAGGGTAAGATTCCTCCACTTTAGACCAAGCAGCCTTCATGTTCGCAGCATTGTCTGTCACCAGTGCAAATACCTTCTGTGGTCCAAGGTCATTGATGACTGCCTTCAGCTCATCTGCAATGAAGAGACGGTGTGTCTGTTTTCCCTTGTGTCTGTGCTTTTGTAGAATACTGGTTGAGGGGTGGAGATGATGTCGTTAATTATTCCTTGCCCACGAACAATCGACCACACATCAGAGATGATTGCAATACAGTCTGCTTTCTTTATGATTTGTTTGACCTTCACTTGAACTCTGTTGAACTCTGCATCCAGCAAATGAATATATAAAGCATGTCTGTTTGGAGGGGTGTATGCTGGGGGAAGAACATTCAGAAATATCTTCCAATACACATTGCCTGTGAGCATCAGAGGTGAACCAGTTGCATACACAGCTCGAGCAAGACATTCATCAGCATTTCTCTGACTACGTTCCTCCATTGAGTAAAAAAAAAAAAGATTCCAGGAAGACCATGAGCTGTTGCTAATGATAAGGTGTCGGATTCATCATTTTCACCTCGAATAGAAGTAGAGGGACTTTTGTCAGCGGTTGCTTGTTGTGAGCCTGAGGGAACTTTATGCACTTGGCCAGATGATTCTGCATCTTTGTTGCATTCTTCACATTTGATTTGGCACTCTATTTGCCAATGTACACAACTTTCCCTTCTACATTAGCTGCAGTGAAATGCCTCCACACATCAGATAGTGCCCGTGGAATTTTCCTGTGAAGATTAGAAAAAAATGAGTAAAAAAAAAAAAAAAAATACAATTCCATGTACTGATAAATAGTTAAGCAGTAAGATTAACAAACTCCTTTGTAAGATAAATGTTTTAAAATGACACATGTATGGAAACAGGTGAATTAACACTCCTCAGTTAGCAGGCTCATGCAAGCTAAAACCCACATGGTAGCAAAAACTAACTAGCAGAAATTGTTAACAAGTTAGAAATGATTTAAACACACTTTGCTGTAGGTTATTATTTACTAGTTAACAAAAAAAGCATGTATGTCATATAAAATATATTCAACTTACCAGAAAGCATGTAGTCCTTGGCTCAGACAATGTAGTAGTGTGGGCTCAATAGCATCTCATTAGTGTGCAAGATCTTGAGAATCAGCTTTACATGTGATGGACGAGTGCACTGCACATGCACTTTGCATGCAGAAGGTTGCAATTGCATTGCATTGGGGATAGTTTCACCAAAATATACCACAAGACCTACAATTTCCTTACATGTGGCCTCCCCCCCAAAAGTTTCACCGTTATATAAGCTAACTTATTTGATGAATTTAAGCAAAATTCCCCACATTCCCGCTTAACCATGGAAAATTTCCCGGAAAGTTTCCGACCCTTTGCAACCCTAGTTAGAGGAGAGGAGAACAGGTAGATGAATAGGGGGAAGGGGGAAAGGAACTCCAGTGTGTTCTTAACAATAAGGAGATCAGATATCCCTGTAAATGAAGCAGAACAAAAGACAGAGGGAGAGGGAGGGAGAGAGAGAGAGGAAGCGATGGTAAATGGAGAAGAAGTGTTTGTTGACCATTGGTGTAAAGTGAGACAGTCAGTTTTTATAGGTCTTTGTATTTAAAGTAGGTTTGTTTCGGACACACACACAGACGTTGTATTTAAACTAGGTCTCTGGGAAGGAAATCTCAACTGGCAGTAACAGTTTTTTGATTGTTTTCCTGTTATACAGGGTTCCCCTGCCTCTGCTGAACTCTTGAGTCTGTGTTATTGGAGTACAGGGGTCCCTCTCTGCATTGAGTGCAGGTGCAGGTGGTTTCAGTGAGACTCCCGTGTGATTCCCCTTTACTTTGAAGAGTGGAGGGGAAGAGAACGGAGAGAGATGGCGTAAAAACAGTGTACTGCTTCTGTTACCACAGAGCATGCCCACGCTTCTGTGGTACGTGTGTACACTCACACAAACACGTTCCCACACTTACGTGTGTGCTAACCACTCGTGTGTTCCCCTTTGTAAACCATTTATCTCTGTCTCATCTGTCTAGATCTGAGTCTATTTCTGAAGCTATGACTTTTTTTTCTATACAGCTGAGTTTAGGTTGGTTGTCATATTTTGCTGCAATTCCTCATTACTGTACATGATGTGGAGCACGTTCTTCGTTACGCTGTAAATGGTTTCACACAAACACCTAAGTGTTAGGATTGCCTCTAGTGTTATAGCTTTTTATTAATACCAATCATGAGAAACAGCAGTAGAATATACAATGGTACAGTTTGGTACATTTTTGTAAGGTACAATTTGGTACAATGGTACAATTTGGACATGGCAGTGTGTGAAAAATGAAAAAGGACCGTGGGAACCCGTTTCCCTCCCTCCTCCCACAATCCTATGTCCCTATATACAGTGGTGCAACAAATGGTATTTAGTCAGCCACCAATTGTGCAAGTTCTCCACTTAAAAAGATGAGAGAGGCCTGTAATTGTCATCATAGGTACACTTCAACTATGACAGACAAAATCAGAGAAAAAAATCCAGAAAATCACATTGTAGGATTTTTAATGAATTTATTTGCAAATTATGGTGGAAAATAAGTATTTGGTCAATAACAAAAGTTTATCTCAATACTTTGTTATATACCCTTTGTTGGCAATGACAGAGGTCAAACGTTTTCACAAGGTTTTCACACACTGTTGCTGGTATTTTGCTGGTTGCTGGTATTTTGGCCCATTCCTCCATGCAGATCTCCTCTAGAGCTGTGATGTTTTGGGGCTGTTGCTGGGCAACACAGACTTTCAACTCCCTCCAAAGATATTCTATGGGGTTGAGATCTGGAGACTGGCTAGGCCACTCCAGGACCTTGAAATGCTTCTTACGAAGCCACTCCTTCGTTGCCCGGGCGGTGTGTTTGGGATCATTGTCATGCTAAAAGACCCAGCCACGTTTCATCTTCAATGCCCTTGCTGATGGAAGGAGGTTTTCACTCAAAATCTCACAATACATGGCCCCATTCATTCTTTCCTTTACACGGATCAGTCGTCCTGGTCCCTTTGCAGAAAAACAGCCCCAAAGCATGATGTTTCCACCCCCATGCTTCACAGTAGGTATGGTGTTCTTTGGATGCAACTCAGCATTCTTTGTCCTCCAAACACGACGAGTTTAGTTTTTATCAAAAAGTTATATTTTGGTTTCATCTGACCATATGACATTCTCCCAATCTTCTTCTGGATCATCCAAATGCTCTCTAGCAAACTTCAGACGGGCCTGGACATGTACTGGCTTAAGCAGGGGGACACGTCTGGCACTAAAGGATTTGAGTTCCTGGCGGCGTAGTGTTACTGTTACTGATTGTAGGCTTTGTTACTTTGGTCCCAGCTCTCTGCTGGTCATTACACAGGGTCCCCCCTTGTGATTCTGGGATAATTGCTCACCGTTCTTGTGATAATTTTGACCCCATGGGGTGAGCTCTTGCGTGGAGCCCCAGATCGAGGGAGATTATCAGTTGTCTTGTATGTCTTCCATTTCCTAATAATTGCTCCCACAGTTGATTTCTTCAAACCAAGCTGCTTACCTATTGCAGATTCAGTCTTCCGAGCCTGGTGCAGGTCTACGATTTTGTTTCTGGTGTCCTTTGACAGCTCTTTGGTCTTGGCCATAGTGGAGTTTGGAGTGTGACTGTTTGAGGTTGTGGACAGGTGTCTTTTATACTGATAACAAGTTCAAACAGGTGCCATTAATACAGGTAACAAGTGGAGGACAGAGGAGCCTCTTAAAGAAGAAGTTACAGGTCTGTGAGAGCCAGAAATCTTGCTTGTTTGTACGTGACCAAATACTTATTTTCCACCATAATTTGCAAATAAATTCATTAAAAATCCTACAATGTGATTTTCTGGATTTTTTTTCCTCATTTCGTCTGTCATAGTTGAAGTGTACCTATGATGAAAATTACAGGCCTCTCTCATCTTTTTAAGTGGGAGAACTTGCACAATTGGTGGCTGACTAAATACTTTTTTGCCCCACTGTACAGCTGACCCTGACATTCCATCTCTCCCGCCCGACTAGCATCACTACTCTGGATGGTTCGGACGTAGAATATGTGGACAACTATAAATACCTAGGTGTCTGGTTAGACTGTAAACTCTCCTTCCAGACTCACATTAAGCATCTCGAATTCAAAGTTAAATCTAGAATCGGCTTCCTATTTCGCAGCAAAGCCACCTTCACTCATGCTGCCAAACATACAGTATCCTCGTAAAACTGACTTTCCTACTGATCCTTGGCTTCGGCGATGTCATTTACAAATTAGCCTCCAACACTCTACTCAGCAAACTGGATGCAGTCTATCACAGTGCCATCCGTTTTGTCACCAAAGCCCCAATACTACCCACCACTGCGACCTGTATGCTCTCGTTGGCTTGTCCTCGCTTCATATTCATCGCCAAACCCTCGGGCTCCAGGTCATCTATACGTTTTTGCTAGGTGTGGCTCCGCCTTATCTCAGCTCACTGGTCACCATAGCAACACCCACCCGTAGCACGCGCTCCAGCAGGTATATTTCACTGGTCGTCACCAAAGCCAACACCTTCTTTGGCCGCCTTTCCTTCCAGTTGTCTGCTGCCAATGATTGGAACGAATTGCAAAAATCATTGAAGTTGGAGACTTTTATCTCTCTCACTAACTTTAAGCCAACCAACTACCTACCTCATATCCATATTTGTTTTAGTTTTTCTGCTCTTTTGCAGACCAGTATTTCTACTTGCACATACTCATCTGCACATATATCACTCCAGTGTAAATTGCTAATTTGTAATTACTTCGCCACTATTGGCCTATTTATTGCCTTTACCTCCTTACTTCATTTGCACACACTGTATACAGATTTTTCTATTGTGTTATTGACTGTACGTTTGTTTATCTCATGTGTAACTCTGTGTTGTTGTTTTTGTCACACTGCTTTGCTTCATCTTGGCCAGGTCCCAGTTGTAAATTAGAACTTGTTCTCAACTGGCCCTAGCAGGGGCCCTTGTAGATGGACCGGTGTTGATTACCTCGAAGCGAGCATAGAACGTGTTTAGCTTGTCTGGGAAAGAGGCATCGGTGTTCACTGCGTAACTAATTTGGCTCTGGTAGTCTGTGATGGTTTGTAGTCCTTGCCACATGCGCATTGCATCCGAGTCGTTGAAATGCGATTCCACTTTGTCCCTGTACTGTCTTTTTGAGTCTTTGATAGATTTCTGGAGGTGGTAGCTGCATTTCCTGATGAACCCTATGTCTGAGTCTGTATACTTGTTGTTGTTATTGTCAGAGTCGACCCGGAACATTTCCCAATCCAAATAATCAAAGCTGTCTTGTAGCCTAGATTCTGATTGGTCAGACCAGCGTTGAACAGATCTTACCACGGGTACTTTCTGCTTTAATTTTTGCCTGGTACAAGCAGAATAGAAGCGTGGTCTGATTTGCTGAGCAGGGGGTGGGGACTTTGAATCCGTTTTCTGTCTTGTAATGGAGAATCAAATCAATGATGACACAGATAATAATAATAATAATAATAGGAAAAATGATAATATTCAATGAGTAATAACAATTAACAGGACAATGCAGTAAGACATGTAAATGTATCTCTCTCAGTTCAATTCAAAGGGCTTTATTGGCATGGGTAACATGTATATGTATACAATGCCAAAGCAAGTGAAATAGATAATAAATAAATGTGGAAAAAAACATCAGAAATTAACAGTAAACTCTCTTGAACTGCACAGTAAGGTCTAGACTTGCTGTACTCGGCACATGTGACAAATAAAGTTGGATTTGATTTGATAAACATCACACTCACAAACGTGTCAAATGAATAGAGAAATGTCAAATGCCACAATATGGCTATGTACATCGTTGTAACAATTTGTTCTTCACTTACTGTCCTTTTCTTGTGACGACAGGTCACAAATATTGCTGTTGTGATGGCACACTGTGGTATTTCACCAAATAAATATGTGAGTTCATCAAAATGGAACGTCTGTGTAATCTGAGGGAAATGCGTGTCTTTAATATGGTCATACATTTGGCAGGAGGTTAGGAAGTGCAGCTCAGTTTCCACCTCATTTTGTGGGCAGTGGCCTACGGAAACCTTTCTCAATAGCAAGGCTATGCTCGCCGAGTCTGTACAGTACACAGTCACTCTCTCTCTCCCTCTCGCTCTTTCCCTCTCTCTCTTTTTCTCTTCCTCCACTATCCCTCCTCTTTCTTCATCCCTCTCTCTTTTGCTGGCAGTCCGCATCTCTAAGTCTGTCAATGTGAGTGTACAGACCTGCTGTGTTACAAGCTGTTGGCTGCCAGTTTCACACAAACACACACACTCACACGCACTCACACACACACACACACACACACACACACACACACACACACACACACACACACACACACACACACACACACACACACACACACACGCACACACACACACACACACACACACACACACACACACACACACACACACACACACACACACACACACACACACACTCAGGCATTCACACACACACACACACACACACACACACATACACACACACACACGCAAACACACGCACACTCACACACACTCACACACACACACACACACACAACACACACACACGCACTCACATGCACTCACACACACACAAACACACGCACACACACTCACTCACACACACAAAACACACACACACGCACTCACATGCACACACACACGCAAACACACGCACACGCATTCACACGCACTCACACACACACACACAAACACACGCACACACACACACACACACACACACACACACACACACACACACACACGCACTCACACACACACACACACACACACACACGCACTTACACGCATGCACTCACACAAACACGCACTCACGCACTCAAACACACACACATGCACACACACGCGCAAACACACGCACACGCACTCACTCACACACACACACAAACACACACACTCACATGCACACACACACACACACACACACACACTCACACACACACAGGAATGTTTGTTTGTGTGTGTAGGTGAGTGCATGCATAGAAATGTGTGTGTGTATGTGTGTGTGCATGCTTGCGTTTATGTGTGTGCATGCATGCTTATGTGTGCCTCTGTGGCCCTTATGCAACAGGCTGAGGGGGCGTGGAGAGCACGATGTTGCCACACTGGCACTGAACTGGACTAACTGAACACCAGATTTCATACATGAGCAAGAGAGAGAGAGCATTAATTACTTTAATTTCAGTTTGTACACCACACACACACACACACAGCCCAACTACTCTCCAGCTAAGTCTTACAATAACCCAATCGTTGTATAATTTCAGAGTTATAAATACACTCAGCCATGGAAATGTCAGTTTTGCCCACAACCACACACACACATGCACACACACACACACACACACGCTCACACTAAACCACACACACACAACCACTTAAAGTTGCCTCCTCTGTGACTCCATTTTTAGAAGTCCCATATGAGGTCTAATTTTAGAACCTAGTTTTGTTAGACAAATATTGTGTGCCTTGGATCAACAACAATTCAAATGTTAATGGTGTGTGTGCGTGTCTGTGTGTGTATCAATTGCAAGCCTGCGTGTGTGTGTGTGTGTGTGTGCGTGTGCGTGTGTGTGTGTTCATCTCTATGCTAACCCTACCTGTTTTGCTACTTTATTCAACCTTCTCCGATTGATATTTGACTTGTAAATTAGCTCCTCTGAAGTCTGGTCACTTTGCATGTTCAACGTAACAAGCAATCGAACAATAGGCCGGCTGACCCGGTTGTGACACGTATGCAAATCAGCCTGTTATTTTTAGAGATACAGGGAGAGGCCTGGCTCAGTGAGTGGGGTTTTTCTCTACTGTAATAAAGCAATATGCATAATGTCATTTAGCAGACAGTTTCAGTGTAACTTAGGCCTACATGTTCAGTAGCTTTTGCAAAGAATCTTATGTTATTATGTAAAGCTAGAGTACAGCTAGAGAGAGAGAGAGAGAGAGAGAGAGAAAGCTGACGGTAGAAAATGGATGTGTCGTGAGAGAAGTGTGTGTGAGAGTGGTGTTACAAAAGTAGAAAAAGAGAGGGAATTCTGTATACAGAAAGTAGAGAGGTGGAAAGAGTGGGTGAGAGGAGAGAGGGATGAGGGGGAGAAGAGGAGAGGAGGAGAGCAGGACAAGTTCAACTTCATTTGCATGGGAGATGGGAGAGAGTACCACTCACACCCACGCATGGCACCCTCAGACACACACACACACACACACACACACACACACACACACACACACACACACACACACACACACACACACACACACACAGAGGTTTTGTAACAACTATGTTCTAACTTCTGCAACCATTTCAACAGTAGCCTACTACATCCCTCCCTCTATTATCAACTGTATTTCAACTGCATTTCAACAACATTTACACAGAGTTACAACAAATATGTAATATCTATTGCATGTCTTCTGGCATTGGTAAGACCTTGAGTCAAACTCAGGCCCCTAGTTGTTGAAACGAGTGATCTTTCCATCTATCATCTGCATAGTTAAGGTCCTATTGTTGCGTCCTCCAATAGTAAAGTAGGGATTCAATCAGATTGCACTTTGTTATCTAAGCATTTTTTTTCTTCTTCTTTTTTTGTTGTTGAATTTTACCCCCTTTTTCTCCCCAATTTCGTGGTATCCAATTATTAGTAGTTACTATCTTGTCTCATCACTACAACTCCCGTACGGGCTCCGGAGAGACGAAGGTCAAAAGTCATGCGTCCTCCGATACACAACCCAACCAAGCCGCACTGCTTCTTAACACAGCGCGCATCCAACCCGGAAGCCAGCCACACCAATGTGTCGGAGGAAACACCGTGCGACCTTGGTTAGCGTGCACTGCGTCCGGCCCGCCACAGGAGTCGCTGGTGCGCGATGAGACAAGAATATCCCTACTGGCCAAACCCTCCCTAACCTGGACGACGCTAGGCCAATTGTGTGTCGCCGGACCTCCCAGTCGCGGCCGGCTGCGACAGAGCCTGAGCGCGAACCCAGAGTCTCTGGTGGCCCAGCTAGCGCTGCGATGCAGTGCCCTAGACCACTGCGCCACCTGGGAGGCCGTAAGCATTTGTTAAAGCAATGTCGACCGCATTCACGTAAACGCTGCACATGTCGGCTTACTCAGAAATGACCTTAAATGGCGCATAGCCGGGGAAAAAAGTGTGACTGGATTGAACCCCAGCCTGTAAGATGTAGATGACTTTGGTCTTGCCGATGGTGACAGTGCTGATCATTATGGTCTGGCTGGAGCCGGTTGCGACGTCCTGTCCATCCATCACATTATGAAACCTATCGATGCGGAAAAGACAGGATGAGAGAGAGAGAGAGAGAGAGAGAGAGAGAGAGAGAGAGAGAGAGGAAATTATGAAGAAAGGAGCGAGAGGAGGGGAAGAGAAGTGTATTGATCAGGGACAGTGGAATGAAATTTAATGGTGGTCATTTAGAAAGAAGAAGGGAGGAGAGAGAGACAATGTGGCCTAGTTACTCATCCCTCGATCCCTCCCTCTATCTCTCTATCTTTTGTTTTCCCTATCCTCATTGATTTTCTATGAAAAGATAGAATTTCCGCATGCAGATTTCAGACCAGTTACCGAGCCCTCTATCTGTCCTACTCCATCTATTCCCTACCCTCATTGATATTTTGTGGATTCAGATCGTTTTCTAAAGCAATTAGTCCTTTCTGTAATTCATATCAGTGCATACTGTATTTCATGTGAGGGATCCTCTCTATTGGACGCTGTGGTCATCCAATCTCTCTTTGTGTGTTGGTCTGATGGCTTGCAATACGTATCATACCTGGTTGATTGACTTGTTTGTCTGGACGGACTTGATGTAAACTATTGAGTTTCACATGTAGATTCCAGAACTGGGTTCAAATACTATTTGTTTTCTTTCAAATGCAGTACATAAGCTGCCCTTGCTTGAGCTTTTGCCTGGTGTAATGGAACCAGATAGCCCCAAAAGTGAACCTTGGTATACTATAGGAGATCACTATAGGATAAGGTAGGCCGTCATTGTAAATAAAAAATTGTTCTTAACTGACTTGCCTAGTTAAATAAAAGAGAGAAAAAAAAGGTTGTGGCTGTAGAGATACAGATTCCCAAAAGGCAGTTTGGTGTTAGCGATTGACAGGTGAGGTGACAATACAAGCTCTGCAATGGCCCTACAGAATACAGATAGATATGGCTTGATGGCCTCTGTCGATGGACCCTGAAATGTATGACCCCTGCTGTTTTCTTTTAGAGAGATATCAATTATTTTAGTGCATGCCTTTAAGTGTCAAGGCCAATGCTAGTGTTTGTGAGGCCAAGGCCAGGAGAGGCGGGAGACAAATCACCTTCTGTCCTCAATTCTGTTGACCTGATTTCAACGCTTGTAAAGGAGCATTGCACCTCTCCTTTATAGGTAGAAACACACACACACACACACACACGCACACACACTCACACACACACGCACGCACGCACACACTCAAACACGTTACTTATTTCAATGGGTCATTGTGTCTCTTGGAAAATGTGTCATGTCTGAATATGCGGAATTCCACATTAACGGAATGATGCTGAGGACTCAATAAAAAAACAGTGATTGCAAAGTGTAACAAACCATACAACTCTAAGGACTACTTAGCTACAAAAACACTTTTACTTAAAGAACCGTGCAAAACATGTTTGTAACAGAGTGACGTTTTTTTATGTGACCTGGTTTTCCCAAAACTCTGCAGAAAGAATGGGATGTCAGCCATGATATGACACCTTGAGTTGTAAAAAAGTATATATATTTAGGTTATTGAAGTACAGTAAGTGAAGTGGATTTACACAGAATGATGGTAAAAGAATGGCATCATGGGTCCCTGATCTGTACTACCCAGAAGTGTTTCATAATTATGAATGTCATTCTCTTTATGGTGATGTATCCTGAATAGGTACACAAAGGTTGAAAAGTGTAATATCATCCTTTGCATGTTTCAGTATTATTCTTAGAGCCCGACCGATATATTGGTTCACCGAAATGATCTTAGTGAAATGATTTTAAAAAATATATCGGTATCGGACGATAATTCCATGATAATTGATATTCAATAGAAAGGATGAAAAAAAGGGTATCTCATGCTTATCTGAACACGCCATTCTCATGACGTGTCATTATTGAAACAATGTAAGAAATCAACATTTGAAGTATATTTCTTAGACAATTGCTCTTTTGGATGGCAATTTATAAGAACACTGTGTGGAAAATGAAACATTTAAATTTGACCTCTGTTAAACAGTGTATCAACAGATATATCAGTAACGGTAAGTTTTGTCCCCCCCAAAAATATTAATCGTATCGGACCCCAAAAAACGGGCTATAATTAATTTACACGGGCTATTATTCAAATGAAATTAAATAATAAATTATACTCTAATGTGCTCTACTGTACTGTAATGTACTAAACTCTACTGTACAGTACTGAAATGTACTGACCTACTCTACTTTTCTTTACTGTACTGGGCTCTACTGTCATTTACTGTACTGTGCTGTCCAAACATGTGGAACAGACGTCTATGGTTGGTTCAGATTTGAACTGACCAAATTTCCACTACTTTTCAACGTCCGTGGACGTCCGGTGTCGGCCCGGTGTTCGGCGGGTGAGGGGGCTGGTTACAGTAAATGGAAAGAGAGGGGGCTCATGGGTAGGTGTCAGTAAGATCCGAGAGAGGTGACATTAACTGGAGAGTGAGAAAGGCAGAGAGAGGGAGGGGTTGTCCAGACTATTTTTAAACTCTTGCTTTGACCACCACTCAACAGAAAGAGAAAGAAAACAGTTATGAGCTGATGTTAGGCGTCAGATCACTGTCTCATCCCGTCATCCTAAATGACCTTCTGTCTTTGTGTGTGTATCTGTATGTTAGGTGACCCAACTGTGGTTTGTGGCTACTATTGTTTTCCATTCTAGCCAATTCAGTTGCAGTCATTCTGTTACAGATTTTTTTGGTCTTTCTGTTACCGATTTGGTAACAGAATGAAGTGTTTTTATCACTTATAAACCAAGTTGTTATGTAAAAACACTGTAACAAATTGGTAGGTCTACCTTTACATGTAACTTATGTGAACTTTCATTATCCCTGAGAGCGCTGTCAGAAATTAGAGTATATCTTAAAGATATGTGGGGTTTTGGTAACAGAATGACACTAGGTAATAGTTCTTAAACTTACAGAGTGCAAATAATTTCTGCAAAACTAAATATAAATGTTGATATGAGTTGGCAGGGTTACTTCAACACTATTGTTTTTTAAATGTATTTATAATGCCTTTTAAGACTTGTTCTGCTCAATTTCTTTTTCTAAGACCCATTTTCCATTTGTTTGACTAGAAATCAAAGCCCTATTCCTACTTGGATGGACAATGTTTAACATTTTCATATATGCCTTAATAAATAAAAAATATAGACCCTTTTTCATTTGACACCTAATTTGATGTGCTCCTTTGAACGTTAGTGGTCATGGGGCCTTTTACCTGGAAATGCCCATATGTTAGTAGAAGAATGGGGGAGGAGAGGAGAGATGGAGAGGTACATTGGTGCGGATAGCTTCCGGGTTAAGCGAGCAGTGTGTCAAGAAGCAGTGCGGCTTGGCGGGTCGTGTTTCGCAGGACGCATGGCTCTCGACCTTTGCCTTTCCTGAGTCCGTACGAGAGTTGCAGCGATAGGACAAGACTGTTAACCTGTCTAGGACACAGGTTCCGCTAGCGGAAACCCCCCCGTACATTCCGCTGAAAAGGCAGCGCGGGAAATTCAAAAATATTTTTTAGAAATATTTAACTTTCACACATTAACAAGTCCAATATAGCAAATGAAAGATAAACATCTTGTTAATCTACCCATCCTGTCCGATTTTTAAAATGTTTTACAGCGAAAACACCACCAAATCCCCAAAAACACACAGCCATTTTTCCCAGCCAAAGATAGAGTCACAAAAGCAGAAATAGAGATAAAATTAATCACTAACCTTTGATAATCTTCATCAGATGACACTCATAGGACATAGGAAATTCCGCAATAAATCGTTGTTTTGTTCGATAATGTCCATTACTAGTGTCCAATTAGCTACTTTTGCTAGCACGTTTAGTTCACATGTCCAAAAGCTGGCACGAAAACTTCAAAAAGTTATATTTCAGGTCGAATAAACTGGTCAAACTAAGTAGAGAAAAAATCTTCAGGATGTTATTATCATATATATCCAATAACGTTCCAACCGGAGCATACGCTTGGCGATATCATGAGAAATGCGCCTGACCAGGAACTGGCATTCTGCCAGACCACTGACTCAAATCGCTGCCATCCGGCCCCACCTCACTTTAGAGGCTTCTTTCCATGTTCTACTGACTGTTGACATCTAGTGGAAGGCGTAGGAAGTGCGAAAATCAACCAGCCCCAGAATTTCCACTTCCTGTTTGGAAGTTTACCTGCCATATGAGTTCTGTTATACTCACAGACATAATTCAAACAGTTTTTAGAAACTTCAGAGTTTTTTCTATCCAATAGTAATAATAATATGCATATATTAGCTTCTGGGACAGAGTAGGAGGCAGTTCACTATGGACACGCAATTCATCCAAAGTGAAAATGCTGCCCCCTATCCCTAAAAAGTTAACTACCAATTGAACACTGTAATGATAAAATACCTTGATTATGAGAGGGACTGAGTGAGTGAGGTAGAGGGGAGGGAGGGAGGATACTAAGGAGTTAACACTGACGGGTGAGATAAGGGCCTCCCCCCTCCTGTTGCCACGGAAATCACGTCTCCTGTGGCAATGACACGACTAACAGCGCTCTCAGGGTCGAGGAGGCTGTCGTGACTGAAGTGTGTGTGTGTGTGTGTTTTATTATGTGTGTGTGTGTGTGTGTGTTACAAACCACACCACTATACCGATTGTAAAAGGATATGGGGGTGCATGCGTGTTCGTGTGTGTTTCAGCATGAGTGTGCATATCAGGTCATACCTCTGCACCAGTTAAACTGTATCAGATCTTCATTCACATCCACATCACGCAGCACCCAGGGAGAACTCTCCTAGATATCTCTCGCTCCCTCCTCCCCTTCCTTCTTCCCTAACTCCCTCTACCTTGCCCTTCTCGTGAATTCGCTCTCTCTCTTTTTCCAACCCTTTCATTCTATCTCCCTCATTCTCCTCCCACCACATCCGCCCAACCTACATCTAGCATTTTCTTAGCAATAAAGCTGTTGTAGAGCGGGTGTGTGTGTGCATGTGTGAAGTGTGTACGTGCGTGTGTGTGTTCTGCAGTCCTCTCTGGTTTTACAGCCTTTATAGCCGTCTACAGCCATGTCTTTTTGAGCAGTCTAATGTTCATCTACCTTTGGACTTTCAGACTGTGGCTCTGCCACGCACCACACACACGCGCCACAAACACACACACACAGGTTCGCCGATGTGAACATAGCGTAATGCAAATGGCCGGGCAGATTAACACACACGCCCTCCGCCAAACTTCCCCTATATCATTGTATTGTTGTTCTGTCAATCTCTCTCTTTCCCTCTCTCTGTGAACAAATATGTCCATTGTAATCATTATAGATACCCATATAAAAAGAACAAGGTCTAATTATGTTATACGTATGCTTCAGTGTATTCTCATGTTTGCGTGTGTATGTGTGTGTATGCTCTCTGCATATCTCTCTTGCTCGGTTTGTCCTCTGCCTATTAATAAAACTACAGCTACATGAGAGGATGTGGTCACCATAGCTCAGTATCCTCCTACGCAAGGTGTTGTGTGAGTGTGTGTTTGTTTTCTCTGAAAAGGACGAATGAATTGTGCCATTTGTAGAATGCCAATGTCAAGTTCTCCACAAACACACACACACACACACCCACACACCCACACACACACACACACACACACACACACACACACACACACACACACACACACACACACACACACACACACACACACACACACAAACACGTAGCTGCACACACACACATAGGAGCACGCACAGACACACAGTACTTCTAAGTGTGTTAAACCAAAACCTAAAAATGGCACAGGAAACAATCATTTCCTTTTCAGTTGTGAGTGAGGAATATTTTTACTAGGTAAGGTGGACAGAAGGTGAACAGGTGTGTGTGTATGTGTGTGTGTGTGTGTGTGTGTGTGTGTGTGTGCTTTAGCCCAGACGTGGGCTAACATTGAAGTTCTCTTGTCACCATGGCAACTCGGCGTGCCATCGGATGGTCATGGACCTCTTCACTGTGTGTGTGTCTGTGTGTGTGTTTGTCTGTGTCTGTGAAGGGTTAAAGTGATGGTGTATCTGACATTTACAAATGACTGCACCACTCTCTCTTCTCCTTTCTCTTCTTCTCCCTCCCTCTCTCTAGCCCCCGTTTTCTCTCTGCCACCATCAGCCCAGAGCCTTATAAGGTTCTATGTTAGTCTATTGGCTCTGCTGCCCTCTACAGGAGAAGAGGAGTAGGTGCAGGCTTATTCCAAATCAGTTCCCTTTTTTTTCCTTTTTTTTTTCTTCTCACCTTTATTTAACCAGGTAGGCTAGTTGAGAACAAATTCTCATTTGCAACTGCGACCTGGCCAAGATAAAGCATAGCAGTTCGACACATACAACAACACAGAGTTACACATGGAATGAACAAAACGTAGTCAATAATACAGTAGAAAAAAAAGAAAAAAAAGTCTATATACAGTGAGTGCAAGTAAGGTCAAATAAGGGAGTTAAGGCAATAAATAGGCCATGGTGGCAAAGTAATTACAATATGGCAATTAAACACTGGAATGGTGGGATGTGCAAAAGATGGATGTGCAAGTAGAGATACTGTGATGCAAAAGGAGCAAAATAAATAAATACTGTATGGGGATTTGGTGGGCTGTATACAGATGGGCTATGAACAGGTGCAGTGATCTGTGAGCTGCTCTGACAGCTGGTTCTTAAAGCTAGTGAGGGAGATGGGAATCTCCAGCTTCAGTGATTTTTGCAGTTCATTCCAGTCAGTGGCAGCAGAGAACTGGAAGGAAAGGCGACCAAAGGAGGAATTGGCTTTGGGGGTGACCACTGAGATATACCTGCTGGAGCGTGTGCTACGAGTGGGTGCTGCTATGGTGACCAGCGAGCTGAGATAGGGCGGGGCTTTACCTAGCAGAGACTTGTAGATAACCTGTAGCCAGTGGGTTTGGCGACGAGTATGAAGCGAGGGCCAGCCAACGAGAGCGTTTAGAAAAGTGGATCCTGACTTCTAACCTGACCTCTACTTAAGTACACGTTTCACTTAGTCTCCCATTGAGATCAATGCATCACTAGGTGAAAATGCTTATTTAAGTGGATTCGCTAAAGAGAGATTATCTTTAGGTTGTGTAAGAGATAAAGAGAGACAGGGAGATGAAGGGGAGTGAAAGGGGGTAGGTAGTGTGTTATTAAGACAAGGAGAGAGACAGGTGGATTTCCAGATGGAAAGAGAGAGTGATGCAGTGAACGAGAGAGGAAATTGACATAATAGAAAGCTATAGGAAGAAGGAGTGAGAGTGGGAGAGAGAAAAAGTGTGGGGAGGGGGAGAGAAGGCATATCTATTTATTTATAGGGGACAATGCACATTAATCAAGAACAATATTACAATAATGTAACATCCCATGTAAATGTGCCGGGGTTAGCCAAAAGCTAATATGCACCCGTAGTCCCAGGGCAGGTAAGGACAATCACACAGCCACTATGCAAATACATTACATCCAATAGAATATAATTAGAACAACAATGTATTCGTTAAGAAAAAAACACTATCATCAACTGTCGTCTTACGTATGAGGAGCCACAGATAACTCATGTGTACAGGTTTGGATAGATTTTAGTAATGTTTTCAATTTAAATGTAAAAAGTACAATAATCAGTGCAGTTTCAGCTCTAACAGAGAAGGCAGATTGACCAAGTTTACTGTGTCGAGAAGGGACAATGCAATCCCCTCTAGTTACTGCCCTTGATATTCTGGAGGTGTTTTCTTTGAGCATGATATGCCGACATAGCAGTGGAGGATCTTTTTTTATTCTATATATAAAAAATATAAAAATATTTTATTGAATATCCGAAACATACAATACACTTGCAGTGAAGCCGCTCAACAACTACATCATACCAGTCATCTAACAACTACATCATACCAGTCATCTAACAACTACATCATACCAGTCATCTAACAACTACATCATACCAGTCATCCAACAGACTCCAATTCAGAGCGACACACAGAGCATCCAGGGTCAATGCCCTGCTCAAGGGCACGTTGACAGATCTCCCACCAGGCCCAAAAACGTGAACCAGAATCCTCCAAGACCCCCCCACACACACAGTTCCCCCCCAATGCACCAACAATCAAAAGAATGAACTAAAGAGAAAAAAGGAAAAGACAGAAGAAAACAGCAAAAAATAATAGAAAATATATTACAAAATGAAATACTTTTAAAGCAAAGGACATCAAGGGCAACTAAAATCATAACAGCAATGCAAATTGTATATGTTTGTGTGCATGTCTGGCACTATTACATGTATGTGTGTGTTCTTGTATGTGTTTATTTGAATGAGAGTGTGTGTATATGCATGTGTGTATAAACACCTGCACGGTATCAGCCTCAGGCAAACCGGCATTAGTTGTAAAAACACTGTCCCTCAGTGTAATTCAAACATACTTTTTATTATGTAAACTTAAACAAACAAACAACTTTTATCTTTGACCATCATTCTAACTCCCGCACAGCAACTCCACTTCCACTTGTCTCCAATTCCACATCCCGACCCTCAGCTTCCCTCAGCCCATGCCATCTATCTCTGCTGGCCACCCACCTCGGGTTTCTATGCAACACATATCTTTCAACTATGCTGTGATGTTTAACGTACAATTTCAATCCAACTAATCGAATAGAATCCACAGATTGCGAGTTGAAGATAAATACTTTTACTAAGAGTGTTAGTATATTAGTAATTGACTGACCCGGTCTCTCCAGATCTCTTAATAGAGCACTATTCAATTTTAGATCAATGCATTTTCAGCCATTCCTGAACTTGAGACCAGAAACAGGCTACCTGAGGGCAATACCAAAATAAATGGTCTATTGATTCTGTATCCTCACAACAAAATCTGCAGAGCTTTGATGATTTTATGCCCCAAATTGTCAACATTTTGTT
Source organism: Oncorhynchus nerka (assembly GCF_034236695.1). Classification (NCBI taxonomy): domain Eukaryota; kingdom Metazoa; phylum Chordata; class Actinopteri; order Salmoniformes; family Salmonidae; genus Oncorhynchus; species Oncorhynchus nerka. The sequence continues at coordinate 41,052,418 of NC_088403.1, forward strand.
GGTGGCAAGAATTCTATATAATTATTTTAAGTCTTGAATCTTGCGTTGTTTTATATATCGACTCATACACCCTGTACCATGGAATCGCTACATCAAAAATCTCTTCCCAACTATTTTGCAATCTGTATGGCACCGTTGTCAACATCCTGGTCCTCAAATTAAACTCGTATACTTTCCTATTTATGCTATTTTTATTCCTCTGCCAGTTTTGATCCTTTATATTGGGCAGACAGACCAGTTCCCTTGATTTTCTTAGAGAAGTAGAAACAGACAGTTTTGTCAATATTTAAATGCAGGGAAGAATCAGTCATCCATTAAGAAACATGTACCATAGCGTCAGTTAACTTGTTAACAACTTGTCTGTTTTTTGAGTGTAATGTACATACAGGGCTGTATCATCTGCATACATCTGCATGTTAACTTGTGGGCAAGCAAGTGGGAGATCACTTATATACTGTAGATGGTAAACAGAAGGGTGCCTAATATTGACCCTTGTGGGACCCCAATGTTATAGTAAAGAGAGTCCGACTGAGTGTCCCCCAGACTAACCCTTTGGCTTCTATTTGTCAGATAGGAATACATCCAACTAATGGCTTCAGCCAACACATTACGGGGGATAGTTTGGATAAGGAGACCGCATTATACTTCAAAGTATCAAAGGCCTTTTTAAGATCTAAAAGGGCTGTGCCGACTTCACCAGATATGTCTTGTTTAGATTTAATGCACTCCAGAAAATAGCAATTGGCTGTTTCGGTAAAATGGTTGGAATGGAATTTTTCCAGCAATTGTTAACAGACAGATTATTTCACTTATAATTCACTTTATCACAATTCCAGTGGGACAGAAGTTTACATACACTAAGTTGACTGTGCCTTTCAACAGCTTGGAAAATTCCAGAAAATGATGTCATGGATTTAGAAGCTTCTGATAGGCTAATTGACATAATTTGAGGCAATTGGAGGTGTACCTGTGGATGTATTTCAAGGCCTACCTTCAAACTCAGTGCCTCTTTGCTTGACATCATGGGAAAATCTAAAGAAATCAGCCATGACCTCAGAAAAGAATTGTGGACCTCCACAAGTCTGGTTCATCCTTGGGAGTAATTTCCAAACGCCGGAAGGTACCACGTTCATCTGTACAAACAATAGTACGCAAGTATAAACACCATGGGACCATGCAGCTGTCATCCCGCTCAGGAAGGAGATGCGTTCTGTCTCCTAGAGTTGAACATACTTTGATGCGAAATGTGCAAATCAATCCCAGAACAACAGCAAAGGACCTTGTGAAGATGCTGGAGGAAACAGGTACAAAAGTATCTATATCCACAGTAAAACAAGTCCTATATGGACATAACCCGAAAGGCCGCTCAGCAAGAAAGAAGCCACTGCTCCAAAACCGCCATAAAAAAAACAGACTACGGTTTGGAACTGCACACAAAGATCGCACTTTTTGGAGAAATGTCTGATGAAACAAAAATAGAACTGTTTGGCCATAATGACCATCGTTATGTTTGGAGGAAAAATGGGGAGACTTGCAAGCCAAAGAACACATCCCAACCATGAAGCACGGGAGTGGCAGCATCATGTTGTGGGGTTGCTTTGCTGCAGGAGGGACTGGTTCACTTCACAAAATAGATGGCTTCATGAGGAAGGGAATTTATGTGGATATATTGAAGCGACATCTCAAGACACCAGTCAGGAAGTTGAAGCTTGGTTGCAAATGGGTCTTCCAAATTGACAATGACCCCAAGCATACTTCAAAAGTTGTGGCAAAATGGCTTAAGGACAACAAAGTCAAGGTATTGGAGTGGCCTTCACAAAGCCCTGACCTCAATCCCATTGAAAATTTCTGGGCAGAACTGTAAAAGCGTGTGCGAGCAAGGAGGCCTACAAACCTGACTCGGTTACAGGAGGAATGGGACAAAATTCACAAACGTATTGTGGGAAGCTTGTGGAAGGCTACCCAAAATGTTTGACCCAAGTTAAACAATTTAAAGGCAATGCTATCAAATACTAATTGAGTGTATGTACATTTCTGACCCACTGGGAATGTGATGACAGAAATAAAAGATGAAATAAATCATTCCCTCTAGTATTATTCTGACATTTCACATTCTTAAAGTATAGTGGTGATCCTAACTGACCTAAAACAGGGAATTTTTACTTGGATTAAATGTCAGGAATTGTGAAAAACTGAGTTTAAATGTACTTGGCTGAGGTGTACGTAAACTTCCGACTTCAACTATATTTTTCAGCTACTTTTGATAGCACTGGAAGAATGCTTTTAGGTTGGTCATTTTTCACCGTTGTTTGGTCACCAGATTTTAAGCAGGTATCACTGCTGCAGACTTCTAAGCATTGGGGAAGAACCTATATTTGATGGACAGAGATGGTCAGAGAATATTTGTGTGTCTTCGGGAATACAGTCTCTAGACCAAATCATTTTTTTTTCTAGAGTTCCCGAAGAAGCTGATAGTACTGTCCACTGCTGACGCTGAGATTTCAGGAATCTGAATATTGGTTTATTATTGTCCATGGGAGTGAGAACTGTGGTCTTGGTTGAACATCCTTGAGCCAGTTCCCTGACAGAGTCAACAAAAAAAATGTTAAAGGTGGTGGATATGAAATTGGAGTCTTGAATTAGAATCCCATTAACCTTTCTTTCAGGATGTTTTTTGGACATTTCAGCTCCTCTCCCTGTTAGTTTGTTGAGATTTTCCCAAATCACTTTGCCGTTTCGTTTTGCGTCATTGATCAGTCTAAGAACTCTGCTTTTGATTTTGTTTTTATTCCTCACCACCTTATTTCCCAGTGATGTGAATATACGTCTGGCATCATTCTGACCAGACTTCAGTGCTTTTTTCAAGGAAAGATCCCGTTTTCGCATCTGCCTCCAGAGGTCCTCGTTGATCCATGGTAGGGAGGTTTGACTACTTGACTTATATTGACATTTCCTGGTAAAAGAGGTATTCACTTAGTCAATAGCTGACATAAATGTTCTGTATCCAGACTCTGGGTCTTCATTGCATAACAGATCAGACCAGTCAATTTGACCTATAGCTGCATCGTAGTTACTCTGCTCACTTTTTAAGATTTTTTCTATCATACTGTTGCACATTGATATAGTGAGCTTTCTAACCACAATGTAGCATTATGGTCAGATATGCCAGTTAGTAAGTTAATGGACATAGTTATTCGATCAGATATGTTAGTGAACAGCAGATCAATTTGAGTCTGGGATGTCTGTGTTTCTTTAGTTGGTCCTTGTATTTTCAGGTTGAAATGTTCTGTGATTCCTGATTTTTTTCCTGTAAATTTTGTTTTCACAGTTTATATTGAAATCGCCCATGAAGATGATATACTTCTTATGATCACATTTTTTAAGCATGGCATTTAGATTATCATAAAACAAGGTATCAGATGTTAGTGGTCGATATAATCCAATAATTGTGAAAGACATATGAGGGGGAGTAAGACATTCAGCCTCATACTGTACATTCACGGGACATTAAAGGTGGAAATAGGAGAAGATTTATTCAGCCATGTCTCAGAGAAACAGAAAAAAATCAAGATTGGAGTCAGTCAATTAATGTTCCACCTGTTCACTCTTAGGAATAATGCTACAAATATTCACATGACCTCCTAATATTCCTTTAGGTTTGGGATGAGGGTCACAGAGCATTTTAGTCTGATTAATGGTTTGAAAAAGTTCATGGTACAATGTTTTCTGATAGCAGGATTAGGGAGACTGAGTTCCTGTCTCAAAGGCGGGTTTTGTTTGGGACATGTATTAAGAGTTTTCATTAAACTGTGAATATCTGCAGATTCCTCATTCTCTTGAAAAGACATGTCAGTGACAGAGGTTATACTCACATACTAAGAATGTCCTTCTAGATGATTTCAATCATTCATGTTCCACCATTCATTAATAATTTCGTTCTGGATGGCAAATTAGGGGGACTTTTCTCCACTTCTCCTAGGAATATATCCTCCATATCAGCCTTCTTTTCTGCTGGTGTCCTAACTACAGACTCTGATGGGGAGATTCGTACCCTAGGCCTCTTGGGCATTTGTTGATTACGGATTGTTTGAATAAAGGCCAGCATTGATGTTTGGCCGCTTTTTTTGAATTCCCCAGTGAGTTGCACCGCATTTGGGGTTGCACCGCGTTTGGGGTTGCACCGCGTTTGGGGTTGCACCGCGTTTTCCATTAGGTTATGATTGTCACTGGTCTCAGTAGCCACTTTCCCAGCTTCATTTAGAAAATGTTTCCTCTTATTCTTCTTCTTTTTGCACCTTATGTAATTCCAGTGTAGGAAGACTGTACTCTATCATCTCCTGACCCCTTTAGAGTGGGATTATGTCTGCTAGTCATGTCTACGTGCAGGTCCGTCATAAAACACTTTGATCCAGTGAGGGCCATGATCTTTACAAACCCTGTGATTGGAGTGATGGGGGCTGCTTCAACATATACAAAACAATCTCCATTGGAGCAGTTTGTGAGTTGACCCTTGAATGTTATCATGCGCCTCATCACCCTCCCCACCACCTTTACATCCAGCTTTTGCCAGAAACTCAGTCACAACACTACCATCTGCTGATTCAGGTAGTTCTTTAATTGTAACTTGAATTGAGTTCTGGTCAGACATGCGTGACATCAAACTGAAAGGATTATTCTCTTAGAACGCAACATGTTTTCCTCCGACTCTTATTCCTCTGATCAGAAGTGTTGTCCTGGCTTCCTTACTGAGAAGAAATATACGCCAGAGTGCACGTACTCTCTGTACTAACCTCAAGTAGTTTGGATGAATTTCATGTATGAGATGGTGGCAGAGCTCTTCCTCCTTAATGGGGTTGGCTATGGCCTCCTCCTTCTTCAGGATGTCTCTCGCCATGATAAAAAGAGGTAAAACAGTCTCCTTTGTGGCATTTCGTCCCAGATCCTTGCTCCAGGTCTAATTTCCTTGACATCAGTTTCTGCATCGCTGGAGATGGCCACAACTGCAGCAGCCATTTTAATGGTTGTGTTAATGTTTAAATGAATTTGTTTAACATTGAAATGTATCAGCATTATACAGTGAAGATACTTCTTACTCAAGATTGATGGATGGTTGATCCTCAAATAGATTGGCTGGATTCAGTGTTCTCCAGCAGTTGAAGCTTCTTGGTTGGGCTGAATACTAGACAAAGGAGATGTCAAAACATAACAAAACAAAATATGGATATATCTTTATAGACCTTGGTCAATAAATCCCACCAAAACACTATTTTTTATTAATTTTTTATTAAAAGGCATCCAATAATTCACCTGCCCACAATTTTCCAGAGAGAGAGGGGGAGATAGCGAGAGAAGCCAGCAGAACAGCCTACCCAGACCCCAACACAACAATGGGATAGACAACCCACCAACCCAACAGACACCCTCCCTTCTAATAGCCACCCTGTCAACTCCTCTGATTGCTCTTTTGACAACCCACACACATCCACTGAGGACACACAAAAGCCAGAGATTGTGCTCCTCGTTGACTCAAATGGCAAATATATTCAAGAGGAATAACTTTTTCCCAAACACCAAATAGCTAAGCTCTGGTGCTCGAACACTAGACATGCCCTGGAGCTGTTGTCAGAGGACAGACTAGGGTCCTCCAGCCCCATAATTCACACGGACACAAATGACCTGAGGGCCCAGCAGGAAAGGGTGGCCACAGCACTCAAGGGAGTGATTGAAAAAGCTTTTTACGCTTTCCCCAACACACAAGTGGTTATCTTCACCCTGATACCACAAAAAGACTTTCACCCTGCCACCATACAGCAGGTGAATACAAGCATTTCGCGAGACTGTGCCTCAAAACCTAATGTCTACCTGGCCCACCACTCCACCCTGGACTTTAACAGCCTTTATGACCAGGTCCACCTCTACAAGGCAGCCATCCCAACTTTTGCCAGGACCCTGAAGGACATCACCCTGAACAGTAGCCCCAGATCCTCACACAGGAGCAATGGACACCCCGCCCAGACCAGCGAGACACCCTCCCCGACCTGCAAGACCCCTCCTGAAAGACCTGCACTGAGAGAACCCACGCCAAGAGGATCTACACCCAGACCACAGCATCACAAGCCACACCCCAACCAGCTAAGACCACCCCAACTAAACCCTTGCCACACTCTATATAGGCCCCCCCATATCAGACCTATGCCCCGTCTGCCCACCCCATGCTCCCTGCCCCTGCAGCAAGAACCTCAACATGACAGCAGGGCATATGCCCAGGCAGTGAGCAGAGCAACAGGCCCAACCCCCACTATTACACCTGCCCATCCCCCATCCTGCAACCTAAGAGGTACGTAATCAGATGCTCAACATGCTCTGCTCACAGCTACTATGATGGTCCGGGCCTAAACCACACAAAAACAACACTAGACACTATGGAACACAAAGCTTTTACTATCCCATCCTGGAATATACAAGGTCTGAGGTCATCTGCCTTTGGCCTAAAGAGCAGGAACCCAGACTTCATCAAATACATTTCATGTACAGACATTGTCATCCTACAAGAAACATGGTATAAAGGAGATGGACCCACTGGTTGCCTTCTAGGTTACAGAGAGCTGGTAGTCCCATCCACCAAACTACCAGGTGTGAAACAGGGAAGAGACTCAGGGGGTATGCTAATTTGGTATAGAGCAGACCTAACCCACTCTATTAAACTAGTCAAAACAGGAACATTTTACATCTGGCTAGAAATGAATAAGGAAATGATCTCAACAGAAAAAAATGTCTTCATATGTGCTACCTATAACGATATACATTTAATATCCGCTACCTATAACAATGACAGCTTCTCCATCCTAGAGGGGGAGATCAACAATTGCCGTGGTGACCTAAATGCTAGAACTTGTCGCGAACCTGACACCCTCAGCACTTCCTCCGAAGTCGGTCCCTCTCCTTGTTCGGGCGACGTTCGGCGTTCGGCGTCACCGGTCTTCTAGCCATCGCCGATCCACCTTTCATTTTCCATTTGTTTTGTCTTGTCTTCCCACACACCTGGTTTCAATTCCATCACTTGCATGTCGTGTATTTAACAGGCGGTGGCCCGTTCCTGTAGGTTCATGCTCTACAACATCCGCAGAGTACGACCCTGCCTCACACAGGAAGCGGCGCAGGTCCTAATCCAGGCACTTGTCATCTCCCGTCTGGATTACTGCAACTCGCTGTTGGCTGGGCTCCCTGCCTGTGCCATTAAAAACCCTACAACTCATCCAGAACGCCGCAGCCCGTCTGGTGTTCAACCTTCCCAAGTTCTCTCACGTCACCCCGCTCCTCCGCTCTCTCCACTGGCTTCCAGTTGAAGCTCGCATCCGCTACAAGACCATGGTGCTTGCCTACGGAGCTGTGAGGGGAACGGCACCTCAGTACCTCCAGGCTCTGATCAGGCCCTACACCCAAACAAGGGCACTGCGTTCATCCACCTCTGGCCTGCTCGCCTCCCTACCACTGAGGAAGTACAGTTCCCGCTCAGCCCAGTCAAAACTGTTCGCTGCTCTGGCCCCCAATGGTGGAACAAACTCTCTCACGACGCCAGGACAGCGGAGTCAATCACCACCTTCCGGAGACACCTGAAACCCCACCTCTTTAAGGAATACCTAGGATAGGATAAAGTAATTCCTCTCAACCCCCCCCCTTAAAATATTTAGATGCACTACTGTTCCACTGGATGTCATAAGGTGAATGCACCAATTTGTAAGTCGCTCTGGATAAGAGCGTCTGCTAAATGACTTAAATGTAAATGTAAATTTAACCCTCTGATCCCCACATGTCTTTGTCCGGTAATGTTTTTTGTAAGTGCTTGTGCACGTTATGTCTGGGGTTTTTGTCCCATTGGATATATTGTTCTTGTTCACAGTGATTTTATTCATTAAACTGCGCCATTGTAACATAGTCTTTGCTCTCCTGTGCCTGACTTCTCTACCTCCAGTACGCACGCCTTACACAGGGGGATAAACACCTACCTGGGGGTGAAAACATTCCCTCCCCCATATGCCCCCCTAGACACAACTACGACAACATAACCAGGAAAAACGAGTCACAACTCCTGCAGCTCTGTCGGACGCTGAGTATGTACATAGTCAATGGTTGGCTTCGAGGGGACTCCTATGGTAGGTACACATATAGCTCATCTCTTGGCAGTGTTACTGTAGACTACTTTATCACTGACTTCAACCCAGAGTCTCTTAGAGCGTTCACAGTCAGTCCTATCAGATCACAGAAAAATCTCACTCTACTTGAACAGAGCTTTGCTCAATCATGAGGCATCAAATCTAAAGGAGCTGAATACTATTAACACATGCTATAGATGGAAGGAGAGTAGTGTGGAAATCTACCAATCCCTTCTAGATAATTTTCTGGACAAAATTTTTCACTGTAATAGTGAAGGTGTAAACCTGGCAGTAGATAACCTAAACACTATAGTTGACCTCTCAGCTTCCCTATCAAATCTAAAAAATGTCAAGCAGATAACCTAAGAAATGAACAACAATGACAAATGGTTTGATGAAGAATGCAACAACCTAACATAGAAATTGAGAAACCTATCCAACCAAAAATATAGAGACCCAGAAAACCTGAGCCTATGGCTTCACTATGGTGAATCACTAAAACAATACAGAAATACACTATCGTTCAAAGGTTTGGGGTCACTTAGAAATGTTCTTGTTTTTGAAAGTTTTTTTATTTTTTAAATGTCCATTAAAATAACATCAAATTGATCAGAAATACAGTGTAGACATGGTTAATGTTGTAAATGACTATTGTAGCTGGAAACTGATGATTTTTTATGGAATATCTACATAGGCATACAGAGGCCCATTATCAGCAACCATCACTCCTGTGTTCCAATGGCACGTTGTGTTAGCTTAAAGGCTAATTGATCATTAGAAAACCCTTTTGCAATTATGTTAGCACAGCTGAAAACTGTTGTTCTGATTAAAGAAGTAATAAAACTGGCCTTCTTTAGACTAGTTGAGTATCTGGAGCATCAGCATTTGTGGGTTCGATTACAGGCTCAAAATGGCCAGAAACAAATAACTTTCTTCTGAAACTCATCAGTCTATTCTTGTTCTGAGAAATGAAGGCTATTCCATGTGAGAAATTGCCAAGAATCTGAAGATCTCCTACAGCGCTTGTGTACTACTCCCTTCACAGAACAGCGCAAACTGGTTCTAACCAGAATAGAAAGAGGAGTGGGAGGCCCCGGTTCACAACTGAGCAAGAGGACAAGTACATTAGAGTGTCTAGTTTGAGAAACAGACGCCTCACAAGTCCTCAACTGGCAGCTTCATTAAATATTCCCGTAAAACACCAGTCTCAATGTCAACAGTGAAGAGGCGACTCTGGGATGCTGGCCTTCTCGGCAGAGTTGCAAATAAAAAGCCGTATCTTAGACTGGCCAATGAAAAGAAAAGATGGGCAAAAGAACACAGACACTGGACAGAGATATGGCTTTTTCTTTGCAACTCTGTCTAGAAGGTCAGCATCCTGGAGTCGCCTCTTCACTGTTGACGTTGAAACTAGTGTTTTGCGGGTACTGACTGACTGGCAAGATCTAACTGACACACTTTACATTTATATTGCGTTTATATTCTTTGATCAGTGTAATATCTAACAGAGACAAGATGGGTGTGTGTGTGTGTTCCCATCTACAGTATCCAGTCTAACAGGTCCTACCTGTTCTATTTTTAGCTCAGGTCTCCCCTCCCACTTCCTACCTGAATACACACCTTAAAGAGGAAGGTGTGTGAGAGAGAGAGAGAGAGAGAGAGAGAGAGAGAGAGAGAGAGAGAGAGAATCAAAAGTGTTTGGCAAAGAAAAGAGGTGAACGGGTTGAGATTAAAGAAGGAGAGAGGGAGTGAAAAGGAGGAGGGTAGATGATCTGCATGGCATCCTGGTAAAGGTGTATCCTCTTACACACCTGAGAGGGAGTGCCTTAATCCTAAAGCCCAAAAGAGGGAGTATGTAGAAACATTTTTGTTGGATCAGCAGTTAACACAGAGATAATCACCACAACGTTAGACTGTTCAGTCACCAGAGAGAGAGAGAGAGAACACCGAAGAAGAAAGTGAAGCATTAAAAAGCAGAGAGGACTTCAGTAGTCTTGCTTAGGATTTTGAGAGAGAGGGAGATTGACAGAAAGAGACGAAACAGAGAGAGTGAGACAGAGACAGGCGGAGATTCTGTTGTCCTGGTTCCCAGAAAAGTAAAGTGGAAAGTAGTGTCTCCCTATTGTAGTTAACAGGCTACCTGCAAGTGAAGACATCAATGTGCGACAGACAGACCAACAGACACACTGTACAGAGAGGCAGACAGACAGAGAGCCATCATGCCCAGGTGCTGTCCTAGCAGTGTGTGTTGTCTGGCCCCCCTGCTGTTCCACTGTGAGGTGGGGGCAGGACACGGGGACGAGAGCCAACTCAGTCACGGAGACGAACTGGAGACCAGCTACACAGAGAAACCACATAGCTACAAGATAGAGGTATGCATGTCTGTGTGTGTGTGTGTGTGTGTGTGTGTGTGTGTGTGTGTGTGTGTGTGTGTGTGTGTGTGTGTGTGTGTGTGTGTGTGTGTTGCAGCAGGCCCACTAACAGAGCCCACATGGTTAGATAGGGTTTAATTGGTAGTAAATGTGATTTGTCCTACTTTAATGACTAGACTCGTCTGTCTGTCTGACAAGATCTAACTGACACAGTATGCACTGAGAAAGAGAGAGGAGGAGGAGAGGAGAAAGGGATGAATGGGTGACTAAGGACTGACAGAGTCTAGAGGAGAGGTTGAGGTAGGGTGAGGTAGTTTCGTTTGGTTGTCTATGAGTTACCAGCCTCAAGGGTTGATCTTACACTTCGTTTACCTACCAGTAAATTATCTGCCTTTGTTTTCTTTCTCCCTCATTTCTTCTACATCAGTTTCAGGTTTATTTGATGCAGTCGGCGTTGTTGTTTTCATTTTACCTTTATTTAACTAGGCAAGTCGGTTAAGAACAAATTCTTATTTTCAATGACGGCCTAGGAACAGTGGGTTAACTGCCTTGTTCAGGGGCAGAACGACAGATTTGTACCTTATCAGCTTGGGGATTCGATCTTGCAACCTTTCGGTTACTTGTCCAATGCTCTAACCACGAGGCTACACTGCCGCCCCATGAGCGGCTCGGTTGACTGATATCATGAGCGGAAATGACATAATATTGTTTTACCCAGTTGCATATTGCTCATTCAATGACTGCATCAATTGCCTGAATTCTTACACTGCTCTATCATTCACCACATATTTCAGTCTGAGACTGCCATCATTGAAGTCGTTTGTGGTGACGTCAAAATGAGGGGTGTTATACAAAACAAAGTCATGATCTATTGGATCATCTCTAACCAATCAGAGTAGCGAAGCCAATGACAAACTTTCAAATCTCGGCTTTTACCCACTTTTACCCACACACACACATACAGACACATACAAACTCTGGGAATCAGATTGTGTATGCCTTGATATAGCAATGCATTTGATTTATTGCTGCAACAGAGGTACTTATCTCTCTTATTACTCTCACTTCTACTGAGAGAGAGGAAGATAAATAACATGAGAGGATGGTGAGAGGATGCTCCTTAGCATACAGCATAGAACTGGGAGAAATAGACAGAAAGAGGAAGTGTTCTGTGCCTTACCACTCCTTCTAGCCATTGTCAACAAGGAGACTAGACACGTTTGTCTAGTCTGTGTCTGTATACATTTCTAATATACTATCCCTCTCCTTTTCCCTCTCTCTTCTCTTTGTCTCTCTCTCTCTCTCTCTCGCTTTCTTTCTCCCAGTCTTGCCATCTCTCTCCAACACACACACATATATAGGTCATTCTCTTGTATGCATGCCCAGACTCCGATGAGCCAAACACTTTTATCAGGGGATCATTGTTGAAAAGATTAGAGAGAGTTAAGCCCTATGAAGGACACCGCAATTGTTTTAAGGGGAATGGAAACACGTCAGGAAGTAAAGCTGAGCAAAGCGATGTATTCAATCCACTAATACTAAACATGTACTGGTAACATATATATTATATATATTTGAAGCATTATGATCTTGATCGTTTATTAGAGGTATGGATAGCGCCATCTTGAATTGGTAAGAGTGAGCAATGAATGATGTAAATGTAAATGTGATATTTTAGTTTTTCATTTGTAAGAAATGTAGCAAACATTTCTTAAAACCTTTTTTTATCAAGGCACAAGGCGAGACCCAAATGCAGACACAGGAGGCAGATGGGTGGAGTCTTACCATGTTTATTAATCCAAAGGGGTAGGCAAGAGAATGGTCGTGGACAGGCAAAACCAGATCAAGAGTCCAGGAGGTACAGAGTGGCATACAGGCTCGTGGTCAAGGCAGGCAGAATGGTCAGACAAGCAGGTACAAAGTCCAGAAACAGACAAGGGTCAAAATCAGGAGGACTAGAAAAAGGAGAAATCAAAAAGAAGAAGAACGGGAAAAGTGCTGGTTGACTTGGAAATATACAAGATGAACTGGCACAGAGAGACAGGAAACACTGGGATAAATACACTGGGGGAAATAAGCGACACCAGGAGGGGGTGGAGACAATCACAAGGACAGGTGACACAGATCAGACCATGGAGCACTCGAAAGGGGAGAGTCTCGTGACAGAACTGGGAAGAGTGTTCCGGGCATACTCCACCCAGACCATTTGACGGCTCCAGATAGTGGGGTTAGTTGAGACCAGGCACCTTACTTAAGGTGGTCTCCGGGTCTTGGTTGGCTCGCTCCGACTGACCGTTAGTTTGGCGATGGAATCCGGATGACAGGCTGGCCGACGACCCAATAAGGTTGCAGAATGACTTCCAGAACTGAGACAAGAACTGAGGACACCGATCGGAGACCATGTCTACTGGGAGTCCATGGATCTGGAAGAGATGCTGCACCATAAGATGGGCTGTCTCCTTGGCAGAAGGTAGTTTGGGAGAGGGATGAAATGGGCGGCCTTGGAGAACCGCTCGACTACTGTTAGAATGACAGTGTTGCCATCAGACGGAGGGAGCCCAGTGACAAAGTCCAGAGATATATGAGACTAGGGACGCTGAGGAACCGGTAGTGGCTGCAAGAGGCCAGAAGGAGCTTGCCGGTGGAGTCTTGTTTTGAGCACACACAGTTGTCGTGTCTTTGGCTATGCCGGATTAAGTGATATGACATGCTATTCTATAAAAATAATTTCTCCGTAATTAATATTACCTGATTGAGCTAATCATGTAAATGTAATTAACTAGGGCACCACTAAATAATATTTATAGAGCTGTTATCTTCCGAATAAACTCTTAAAGACCTAGTAATATTTTACATCAATAGCAGTCCATATTAATCGTCATCTTAATTCAGTCTGATCTGAAAGTTGTAAATTCTTGGTTATCTGCACGAACCCTGGCTAACAATTTGAATCAGCAATACAAAATTGGGTTTAATCATTTATTTACTAAATACCTAACTAATCACACAGAATCACACATAAACATAATTAAATCATGACTTGATTACAAATTACGTCATTGAGGAAAACGTCCCTAGCGGGAGGAACAGATATGACAGCTTGTTACAAAAAAAGAAAAGGGGCTGGGTTTGAGTGAAAGAGCGGAAAGACTGAGGAACAAAGTGAAGAAGCTGTACTATCGTAAATACAGTATCTTATGCATTCTAAATTACCTCCCATTTGGAAAATAAAAATGCAATAAATATTTACTCTTCGGTAGGTTGGTGGTAGATGGAAGGCTGTGTTGCCCAACCGAGTCCTTTGAAGAATGTCTCTGCTGGTAAATTGGATACATTGTAGTAACGTTGTTGTGTGGTAGACGGAATACTCTGTCTGTTCCTTCCTAACCCTCGGTTGCGTCTGCTGTTGCTAACTCAACGGCTAGGAGGTATCACTTCTGTAGTGAATAAGAGTTTATACCATTCGCAACCAAAGCTCACGCTGATGTTGGCTTCATTCTGTAGTTATTATCTGAACCATTCTGACATAGGACCGACGTCCTCACGTCCTCGGAACAGGAGGTTACATTGTCGTCAAGGGCCTATATAGGAAGGGAGAGGAGGGCGTTTGAATTTTTTTTATAGCCCATGTCCCTTCACAGGGGCGGGCCACTGATTGAGCAGAGCCCTATCTTATGAAAACCCAAATCTCACATTTTAGAAGCTAAAATCACATTTCATCCCATCATGAATAATTTCATATTCAAACATTTAAATTGAACAACAATTCCATGTGAATCCGATAACTCTGATGTGTAGACTTTCCACTGTAGTGTTTATGTCATCTTATCATTGATGAGAATGTCTCAGGTGACAACCGAACTGACATCATATTCATTAAGTACCACCGCATATGTTCAATTGGTCGAATTACCAGAATATAGTTCATTTCCCCCCACCTGATGTTCCCAGAATCTCTATGTTAACCAAGGGTTTGCAAATGTAACATCAGTAAGGTAGAGAGAGAAAAACGGGGGGAAGAGGTATTTATGACTGTCATAAACCTATCCCCAGGCCAACGTCATGACACAGTGCATGCGATGACGAAGGTAAAGACATCAGGGACCATTGTTAGCCGGGCCCCCTTCAGGTCCAGGTTGAGAGCGTTGCGCCTCGCAAACCAGGTTCTCAATACCCTAAATCCACAGTGGCAGCAAGGCATGAGGTAGGGAGAATGGTTTCGGAAGTCGAGGGTGTGGCAGAGGAGCTGTATAGGCGGGAGAGAGCATCAGGCTTCACATTTTTAGACCCAGGACGGTAGGAAATTGTAAAGTTGCATCTGGTAAACAGGAGGGCCCACCGGGCCTGCCTTGAGTTAGGGCGCTTGGCTTAATGGAAATATTCCAAGTTTTTATGGTCGGTCCAGACCAGGAATGGCTGTTCTGCTCCTTCCAGCCAGTGCCTCCACTCTCAGTTGCCAACATCATAGTTCCTCTCAGCAGGATTGAGACGATAGGACAGGAAGGCACAGGGATGAAGCTTCTGGTTCTGGGCAGATCGTTGGGACAGGATGGTCCCCACGCCAAAATCCAAAGCATCCACTTCCACCACAAATTGACACGAGGGGTCCGGATGGATGAGGATGGGTGCTGTTGTGAACTGATGCTTCAGGTCTACAAAGGCTTTGTCGACAGCTGGAGTCCATTTGAACGGTACCTTGGGGGAGGTGAGTGCCGAGAGGGGGGCTGCCAGGGTGCTGTAATCCCGAATGAAACGCCGGTAGAAGCTTGCAAACCCAAGAAACCGTTGAAACTGCACCCTGGACATTGGCTGAGGCCAATCCACCACTGCTTTCACCTTTCCAGGATCCATCTGAACATTGCCTTCAGCAATGACATATCTCAGAAAGGTGATAGAACTCACACTTCTTGGCTTTCACGAACAATTGGTTCACCAGGAGGCGCTGAAGGACCTGTCTGACATGGAGTACATGTTCTTGGGCAGATCGGGAAAAAACAGGATGTTGTCCAGGTAGACGAACACAAACCGGTTTAGCATGTCCCGAAGCACATCATTGACCAAAGCCTGGAAGACTTAACACCCTGATTTGCTTCATAATAGCCTTTAACCCATGGTCGGGGCATTCCGTCAAGGAACTGAGCCCTTCCAAAGGGCCCTGTAGAAACTCCTGATGTCTCCCAATGGTGGCTCCCTTCAGGGAGATAGCTTGGCGGAGCTGATCCAAGTCTGCTTGTAGATTGATCAAGAAAAAAAAAACTTAATCCATTTTAGAATAAGACTGTAACGTAACAAAATGTAGAAAAGGTCAGTGAACGCACTGTAGGTAGTAGTAATGGGAATCCTAGTAACCACCAAGTAGCTCAGATTGTCACTGGTCATTTCCCCTTTCTTGCATGCTTTTAATTTGTTCCCATTCGGACTCTTTATGTATTAGACTATAGGCCTAATGTATGTAAGAAGAAATGTAAGTTGTGAAAGCCAATTATTGTTATCATATGCCTTATTCATATAATATGATGAAATTCCCGTACAATTTTGATACCAATATCCCTGAGATTAATGTTGTATAATGTCATGATATAACTTTTTTTCAGGTTTGAATGAGACAATGTATTCCCCTAACCTTATTCTTTCAATATAGTTATTGTTGTATGAATATTATATTACAAATGTAAGACTTTCTAATATGTTTTGGTGCCAGTCAAAAGTTTGGACACACCTACTCATTGCAGGGTTTTTCTTTATTTTTACTATTTTCTACATTGTAGATTAATAGTGAAGACATCACTATTAAATAACACATATGGAATTATGTAGTAACCAAAAAAAGTGTTAAACAAATCAAAATATATTGTAGATGTTAGATTCTTCAAAGTAGCCACCTTTTGCCTTGATGACAGCTTTGCACACTCTTGGCATTCTCTCAACCAGCTTCATGAGGTAGTCACTTGGAATGCATTTCAATTAACAGGTGTGCCTTGTTGAAAGTTAAATATATTGAATTTGAATTGGGTTTTTAGGGCGGCTCTAAAATTATGGCTTGCAGTGATAATGCAAAAAAAATGAATGCATTCAGTTGTACAATTGACTAGGTATCCTGCAATTTATCGTACAGCGTCAGAGGGGTCAGTTTTTTCACCTTTTCTCCAGTACTATCGGGCCATTACCATGTCAATCAACACTTGAATAGAAACATAGTTCACACCCCAGATGTTGATGCCAACAGTCGCTGTAATCCCATTAGTTTTCATTGCAGCCTCGTTTGAATGCAGCGGTTGCGCTCATTTGTACTGAATGGGGTTAGTCAACAGTAGCTGACTAACTAACATTAGCCAGCTAGCTGGCTAGCTTTATTGGTGATGAGACATGAGTATGAAATTGTAATTCTGATGAATGTTTTAGGGACTCCTGAGAAACCAGGAAATCAGGCTCTCATCTTGTGAAACAGTGGATGTAATGAGTCTAGCTAGCTTAAGCATTTACTGCAAATTGAATGTACAATTTTGTACGCTTGCCTTGCTGTTATTTCTCATGCAATGCAGTTAAAGTAACATAGGTAGCTAACTATTTTCTTGCTTATTATGTATTGGAGGATAAACATATCTGTATGCCTATGGATGTGTAGCTAGCTATGCAGCCAATCTGTGTATGGACCCTAAAACGGTTGGTATAAATATTAGTTCAGAACCTAGCTATGAACCTCAGCTATCATCTTCGGCAAAATCGTTCGCAAGGAGATTCCTGCAAAAATATTATTTGAAGATAACTGGCTATAGCCAGTTGTATCATCTTCAAAACAGTCTATGGATTGAGTAGAATATATTCACTGATCATGTACTCTACCTTGGCAAATAAAGGTGCAGTTCAGGTATGAATGTCTGCAAGATTATTTTTCAGTCATATCCAATACCAGGTGTATCAAATTCCAGTCTTTCAATGATGCTGTGTCTGCATGTATGTATTACAATTATACACATCAACAGTGTTTACCACTCCTGCTCCTGGGACATCAATGGTTACTATGCAATAGACTAGAGACATGATTTAACTAGTTAAAGGCTGATTTGTAATTCATATATACAGAAATAGAATTTAAAGAACTGTACACTACACTTCCTATGCATCATGTAAATACTCTAAAACCGGTCCATCTCAACATTTTATTTATATTTATCTAACCTTCATTTAACTTGATTTAATATCTAATTTCCTTAATCTGCATTGATCTGATAAACACAGGACAGGTGTAGTATTTCATCAAACGAGAGACTTAATTTCAACCAGTAGAGAATGTGAAATGATGTATTGAAAGAAGTACATTTCCCAAGTGTTATAAATACATAATACGTGCAATATCAATATTATAATTGTAATATCATATTATAAATACAAGTTCAATCTGTACTTCAATGCACATCTGGTGTGCATTATAAAAGCAGAGGAAGAAATAGGAGGTAGTGAGAGAGGTTTAAAAGACAGAAAGGGAAAGAGGTAAGAACAGAGGAGCAGGGAAGACAGCATATGATTAATGAATCACAGTGCTACCCTAATATTCTCTCAGTTCATCCCAATTACATAATAGTGTCTCTAGTGGTGTCTCCTAACCAGCCTTTGGCTCCCAGTCGACCCGATGGTTATCTTAAGAGCGGGTGAGTGGAGATGACTGGACTGGGGGTTGGCATCCTCTCTCACATCAAAACATACCTGCAGACGAGAGACAGATGGAGAGAGAGAGATATCATTTTTATGCCTTGTGTTTTTTTAAAGTCTTAACACTGTCAGTCATCATAATCATCAGGAGGTGAAACGCAAAACTGACCTTGGATCATTAACTCTGGGACTACTACACCTCTATCTGTATTTCAATGTAAAGCATCTCTTTAATAATGCTTCTTGTTGACCTGACCAAGTGACCTCTCACCTCTGATCTTGCCGTGCCCTCTATGTAGGCAGTTCAGATGCGGGAGGGGTTCACCGACACAGCTGATATAACCTAGAGGATTTACAGAAAAGGGGAGAGAGGGATGAAGTGAAGGAGAGAGACTGTTATTGAGAAAATAAGGTAGTTAAAGAGACAGTACTCAACAGGAATCTGTGTGTGTGGCCTCACCTGGTGTCCACACTAAGTGGTTGCAGAGTACTTTGTGCTGAAAAACATGCACAGACAACTCAAAGACAAACACTATAGTGTAGTTCTAGAAATAATGAAGTGGCTTTGTGTTCATGCCTCTCTCTCCCTCTTATTCTTTGGCGTTATTAGGAGTCCAATTGTTCTACATTTTTTCAATATGGGTGACTTAAAATAGCCTGTTTTGTTACCTTAACAGCACCCTTACCTTAACAGCACCCTCACCTGAGAAGTAGAAATCAAAAGGAGAGAAACTGAATAAATAAACTGAATAGGAGAGGAATTGAATAACTGCAGTTGACATAGCTAAGTAAATGGAAGAATACTCTTATTGCAATGTGGATGGCTCTTAAAAGAGCGTTTGGTTGTGCATAGTGTAGTCTATGGAGTTGCCAGAGAACAGCACCCTCCTTGAAGAAGTAGGAGGTGAAGATCTCCCGCACACGGATTGCCTCTCTTGCTGCGTTGTTGGACCCCATCCTTGAAACGTCCTGCAGAGCAGCAGGCTTCTCTTCTGGCACACGGCGGCAAGTTGGTCCTCGTGTCCATCCTCATGAAGTTATGCAGGACACAGGTAGCCTTCACACGCCTGAATTCCCCCAGGAGGCAACCCAGATGGCCCTGGTCAAACAACCTTGCAGTGCCCTACACGGTAACTGTAAGGAAATTGTTTTGAAGGAATCTCCAGTTACAAGGTATCTGTAGGAATATGGAAGATAATGTCATTATTAGAATTGTACATCACCAGGTCATTGTGGATTACTAAAGTATAATATCCCTTATAACAAATCATGATAACATTGGATAGATAGATGCATGTGCACACACATTTTTAGCATGTGACAATAGCAGGATCATATCAAATATAGCATCATAAATGAATACATAAATACCACTTGAAGCTTTATGATGAGTTTACCATTTGAATCAGCTTTGTAGTGCTGAGGCAAAAACAAAAATGTTCATCCCTTTGAGTCCAGGACTGAGAACCACTGTTCTTCATTGGGACCTCTTCATCTGCAGACAGGCTTTCACAGCTCTCTGTATCTGAGGATAGAAAACCTCACAAGAAACAGACTTCATTATACTCAAGTTAGACCGCACTGAATATTACATTACTATTATCTCCGTCCTCACTTCTAAGGACTGGAACTACACAAAAGTACCTTTCCATTCCAGATTAGTCTACTCTCTCACTTTTACAGTTGGGGCTGCTATCCTTTCACCCTCATCCGTGGCTGTTAGCTAGCTACCTTCAAATGCATTTGGAGTTTCTTTTTTTACAGTGATAAATACATCAAGATAGCTAGCTAATATGAAGTTAAGTAGCTGGTGATATTTAATTAACTTAGCTAGCTATCTATACAGTATGTAAAGTTGGCTAGATAGCTTGCTAGCTACGTTAGCAGCTAATTTGAGTTATTTTTTTTACATTTTCGAAATGTGTCTACTTACTTGAATAAGTTCTCCCAGCCATGTGGACAGTTGGTAACAGGGCAGCAAAGTTTGTTTGTCATCAGAGCATTTTAGAGCATATTACTATTTACATGTGAATAAATTCATGAAATGGAGAATGGATTCAACTATTTACCCATTTAATAACCAGACCTTCATATAAATTTGCTATGCTTAATTCTTGACGCACAATCGAACGTGCTGCCATATGCTGCCAGCACGCCCACAAGCATGCCACTCTGGGCAGCCTAAGCGGCACGCAGCAATTTACTGTGTGCTAATGTACATGAGCCATCAGTCAATCCAGAAAATATCAAGAACTTTGAAAGTTTCTTCATGTGCAGTCGCAAAAACCATCAAGTAACAGAAACATTTCAACATCAACTGTTCAGAGGAGACCTTGTGAATCAGGCCTTCATGGTCTAATTGCTGCATAGAAACCACTACTAAAGGACACCAAGAAGAAGAAGAGACTTGCTTGGGCCAAGAAACACAAGCAATGAACATTAGACGGGTGGAAATCTGTCCTTTAGTCTGATGAGTCCAAATTTGAGATTTTTGGTTCCAACCACGATTCACAGTTCCAGTTAGCTGGTGTTCTAAAGCCTATTGTTTCCATTCCCCTTAAATGAATTGGGAAAATGGAAAGGAAATGAGAGTTTTCATGACATCAGAGACGGTCTTTAGACGTGTGTGTGAGTGTGTGTGTTTGTGTGTCTGTTTGCCAGGATAGATAGCTGAGTTATGACAGTTAAAAGGTCCAATCTGCTATGCAAATTCTGACGTGTGTCTGACGTATCTACACTTACCACCCAGCAGAGTCCCTTGAGCAGTGCCCAGCTTTGAACACACACACACACACACACACACACAGTGAAGGTGTGAACAGCCCTGTGAAACATATGGGGCCATTTTCACCTTGACCACCAGGATAGTCAAACACATCACACTCTCACACATGCGCTGTCAAACCTGTCAGATTGTGTGTGTTCACCCAGTGATTCGCTATGGGGGGGGGGGGGACACACCTGTCTTTGTGTCTGGTTCCCTCAGGACATATTTAGGGGTTGCGTTGACACACAGGGCAGCATGCCACTGTTAAACCTGTCACTAATGTCTCTCTCTGTCTCTCCCTCTATCTCTTTCTCTCTCTCTGTCTTAGTATGCATATACACTGAGTGTACAAAACATTAAGAACACCTGCTCTTTCCATGACGTACTGTAGACTGACCAGGTGAATCCAGGTGAAAGTTATGATCCCTTATTGATGTCACTTGTTAAATTCACTTCAGTTAGTGTAGATGATGGGGAGGAGACAGGTTAAAGAAAGATCTTTAAGCCTAGGGGACAATTGAGACATGGATTGTGTATGTGTGTCATTCAGAGGGTGAATGGGCAAGACAAAATATTTAGGTGCCTTTGAACAGGGTATGGTAGTATGTGCCAGGCGCACCATGTTTTTCATGCTCAACAGTTTCCCGTGTGGATCAAGAATGGTCCACCACCCAAAGGACATCCAGCCAACTTGACACACTTGTGGGAAGCGTTGGAGGCAACATGGGCCAGCATCCCTGTAGATCGCTTTCGACACCTTGTAGAGTCCATGCCCTAATGAATTGAGGCTGTTCTTTGGGCAAAAGGGGGGGGGGGTTCCTAATGTATTTGTAATGGTTGGTATACTCGGTGTACATACTTTCACTTATTTACTTGTATCTCGTTTCTGCCCTTTTAAGGCATGTCAAAACACATAGCCCTATTCTCATTTGATGTCACGTGTAGCATTCTTAGACAAAGATGAAATCATGTACAGTACCAGTCAAAAATCTGAACACACCTACTCATTCAAGGGTTTTTCTTTATTTTACTATTTTCTACATTGTAGAATAATTGTGAAGACATCAAAACTATGAAATAACATAGTTGCCTTAATGCCTTGATGACAGCTTTGCACACTCTTGGTATTCTCTCAACCAACTTCATGAGGTAGTCACCTTGAATGCATTTAAATTAACAGGTGTGCCTTGTTAAAAGTTCATTTGTTAAAAGTTCATTTTTTAATGCATTTGAGCCAATCAGTTGTGTTGTGACAAGGTAGGGGTGGTATACAGAAGATAGCCCTATTTGGTAAAAGATCAAGTCAATATTATGGCAAGAACAGCTCAAACAAGCAAAGAGAAATGACAACACATCATTACTTTAAGACATGAAGGTCAGTCAATCTGGAAAATGTAAAGAACTTTGTGAAGTCGCAAAAACCAACAAGCGCTATGATGAAACTGGCTCTCATGAGGACCGACCGCCACAGGAAAGGAAGACCCAGAGTTACCTCTGCTGTTGAGGATAAGTTCCTTAGAGTTACCAGCCACAGAAATTGCAGCCCAAATAAATGCTTCATGAAAACCAAGAAACACGAGCAATGGACATTAGACCGGTGGAAATTTGTCTTTGTTCTGATGAGATTTTTGGTTCCAACCGCCGTGTCTTTGTGAGACACAGTGTAGGTGAACGGATGATCTCAGCATGTGTGGTTCCCAACATGAAGCATGGAGGAGGATGTGTGATGGTGTGTGGGGGCTTTGCTGGTGACACTGTCTGTGAATTATTTAGAATTTAAGGCACACTTAACCAGCATGGCTACCACAGCATTCTGCAGCCATACGCCATCCCATCTGGTTTGCGCTTAGTGGGACTATCTTTGGTTTTTCAACAGGACAATGACCCACACACCTCCAGGCTGTGTAAGGGCTATTTGACCAAGAAAGAGTGTGATGGAGTGCTGCATCAAATGATCTGGTCTCCACAATCATCCGACCTCAACACAATTGAGATGGTTTGGGATGAGTTGGACCGCAGAGTGAAGGAAAAGCAACCAACACGTGCTCAGCATATGTGAAAACTCCTTCAAGACTGTTGGAAAATCATTCCAGGTGAAGCTGTTTGAGAGAATACCAAGAGTGTGCAAAGCTGTCATCAAGGCAAAGGTTGGCTACTTTGAAGAATCTAAAATCAAAACTATATTTTGATATATTTAACACTTTTTGGATTACTACATGATTCCATATGTGTTATTTCATAGTGTTGATGTCTTCACTATTACTCTACAATGTAGAAAATCGTTCAAATAAAGAAAAACACTTGAATGAGTAGGTGTGTCCAAACGTTTTACTGGTACTGTATGAGGAAGTTGTCTGTAAGTTGTTTTTGCCATATCGACTTGTGCTGGAATGTTGCTAGGTGATAGAGGGCATCATATGCATGCCAATGTGTTTCCCTAAATATATCTTGAAAACTTTCCCGGCATTTGGAGCCAATGAAACTGAATGAAATTATTTGAAAAGTTATGCTTCTTGATTATATCTTGTATTTCATAATCTCACCCACACACATAGACATCATGAAGCACACACACACAACCTCTCTCTCCACCCCCCCCACACAACACTCCACCTAACAGCCCATCCCCACATGCCCTATCTCAAGCCTCTCTCTCTCTCTCTCTCTCGCCATAGAAAAGTGTAAAGGAAGGGATCCTATTGAAACAGACCAGTTCTTTCCAGAGATGGAAGAGGAGATACTTCAAACTGAGAGGCCGGACACTTTACTATGCCAAAGACTCCAAGGTAACTAGTTTGTAGGTTTAACACTTCAACTATTATTATTATTTGACCAGGCCCAGACATTTCTTGGATGTGCAAGCTGTCACTTTTTTCACATGATTAAGTATGTGGGTGTAGTTAAAGGTTCAAATCATTTCTGAGTAACAATGACATACTTCACTGCGATTGTTTTCAAGCAAAATGGTAAAAAACAAACAAAAATGGCTTCTTAGCAAAGAGAGATTTCTCAAGCTAAAATTTTGTTAGGACTGTCTGGAAGTGGTCTTAGTGGGGAAGGAAAAACTGAAAACGAGTTGTTATTGGCTGGCTGAGAGGTTTGGATTCTCTTTCTTTTTGGCCTATTAACTAATTTACCACCTGGTGATGTCCCCAGGCAGACCAAAACTCCATCCCACCAAAACAGGCTGAAATTTCAGGCGATCTTTTCAAACCGCTCTTACACTAAACGGGCATAATCATAATTGTCACAATTCCCCAGTATTATTCCAACCTCATAGTGTGGAAATATACACTGCTCAAAAAAATAAAGGGAACACTAAAATAACACATTATGAAATACTTTTTTCTTTACATAGTTGAATGTGCTGACAACAAAATCACACAAAAATTATCAATGGAAATTCAATTTATTAACCCATGGAGGTCTGGATTTGGAGTCACACTCAAAATTAAAGTGGAAAACCACACTACAGGCTGATCCAACTTTGATGTAATGTCCTTAAAACAAGTCAAAATGAGGCTCAGTAGTGTGTGTGGCATCAACTTGCCTGTATGACCTCCCTACAACGCCTGGGCATGCTCCTGATGAGGTGGCGGATGATCTCCTGAGGGATCTCCTCCCAGACCTGGACTAAAGCATCCGCCAACTCCTGGACAGTCTGTGGTGCAACGTGGCATTGGTGGATGGAGCGAGACATGATGTCCCAGATGTGCTCAATTGGATTCAGGTCTGGGGAACGGGCGGGCCAGTCCATAGCATCAATGCCTTCCTCTTGCAGGAACTGCTGACACACTCCAGCCACATGAGGTCTAGCATTGTCTTGCATTAGGAGGAACCCAGGGCCAACCACACCAGCATATGGTCTCACAAGGGGTCTGAGGATCTCATCTCGGTACCTAATGGCAGTCAGGCTACCTCTGGCGAGCACATGGAGGGCTGTGCGGCCCCCCAAAGAAATGCCACCCCACACCATGACTGACCCACCGCCAAACCGGTCATGCTGGAGGATGTTGCAGGCAGCAGAACGTTCTCCACGGCGTCTCCAGACTCTGTCACGTCTGTCACATGTGCTCAGTGTGAACCTGCTTTCATCTGTGAAGAGCACAGGGCGCCAGTGGCGAATTTGCCAATCTTGGTGTTCTCTGGCAAATTCCAAACGTCCTGCACGGTGTTGGGCTGTAAGCACAACCCCCACCTGTGGACGCTGGGCCCTCATACCACCCTCATGGAGTCTGTTTCTGACCGTTTGAGCAGACACATGCACATTTGTGACCTGCTGGAGGTCATTTTGCAGGGCTCTGGCAGTGCTCCTCCTGCTCTTCCTTGCACAAAGGTGGAGGTAGCGGTCCTGCTGCTGGGTTGTTGCCCTCCTACGGCCTCCTCCACGTCTCCTGATGTACTGGCCTGTCTCCTGGTAGTGCCTCCATGCTCTGGACACTACGCTGACAGACACAGCAAACTTTCTTGCCACAGCTCGCATTGATGTGCCATCCTGGATGAGCTGCACTACCTGAGCCACTTGTGTGGGTTGTAGACTCCGTCTCATGCTACCACTAGAGTGAAAGTACCGCCAGCATTCAAAAGTGACCAAAACATCAGCCAGGAAGCATAGGAACTGAGAAGTGGTCTGTGGTCACCACCTGCAGAACCACTCCTTTATTGGGGTGTCTTGCTAATTGCCTATAATTTCCACCTGTTGTCTATTCCATTTGCACAACAGCATGTTGTGATGTTTATTCCATGTGTAACTCTGTGTTGTCTGTTCACACTGCTATGCTTTATCTTGGCCAGGTCGCAGTTGCAAATGAGAACTTGTTCTCAACTAGCCTACCTGGTTAAATAAAGGTGAAATAAAAAATAAATAAAAAATGTGACATTTATTGTCAATCAGTGTTGCCTCCTAAGTGGACAGTTTGATTTCACAGAAGTGTGATTGACTTGGAGTTACATTGTGTTGTTTAAGTGTTCCCTTTATTTTTATGAGCAGTGTATATAAAACACAGGAAAATCCCGTTTTTGACTTCACTGGGCATTTATTAAGACTTTTTTCATTCATAGAGGATGATTAGATGCTGTCTGTTTTGTTTATGGTTGTGTTTAACTCGGTTACATTTTTTGGGTTGTTGTCCATCAGTCTCTGATATTTGACGAGGTGGACCTATCAGACGCCAGCGTGGCCGAGACCAGTACCAAGAACATCAACAACAGCTTCACGGTAACCTTAATGACACACTACCTCTACTGTAACCATGACTACAGCTACACAGTAACCATAATGACCACCATGACTACACATTTCCAATTTTATTACACTCTTCACTGCAAAACTGTAGGACTGTGTAAAGTCTTTGTAAATCTACAGTACTATGTATTCTTAGCCTGTCCCTCTCTCTCTCTCTCTCTCTCTCTCTCTCTCTCTCTCTCTCTTCCTTTCCCTGTCTCTCTCTCCACCACCACCCCCCCACCCACCCCTCCACCCTCTCTCTCCAGGTGATCACTCCATTCAGGAAGTTGATGCTGTGTGCTGAGAGCAGGAAGGAGATGGAGGATTGGATCGGTGCTCTGAAGTCTGTACAGAAATGGGAAACGTATGAGGTAAACACTAGTCCTCTCATCCCTCCATCCCCTCAAGCGTTTATCTTTTCATCCCTCCATTCGTTCATTCCTTCTCACCCTTTTGCCTTTGACTATACTTTTGTTTTATTCTACAGTCCTGTTTCTGGTATTTACCTGTTCATTTCGAATACATTTAGTGGTAGCAGTGGGTACAGTGGTAGCAGTGGGCATCAACTAAATTGGTAGCATTTAGCATTCAGCCATTTCGTACCATTGGTACAAAATGATGCATCTGTGTTGTA
The DNA here is from genome assembly GCF_034236695.1 of Oncorhynchus nerka. Classification (NCBI taxonomy): domain Eukaryota; kingdom Metazoa; phylum Chordata; class Actinopteri; order Salmoniformes; family Salmonidae; genus Oncorhynchus; species Oncorhynchus nerka. Next base: position 41,079,221 of record NC_088403.1, read on the forward strand.
TTTGCTTTCATACAGTAAAGTGAAAACTCTCGACCTCTTTCACACATTTCAAACCAATACGTTTTCCCACCAACTTTAGCATCCCACCAACTTTTTGCTGATTTTTCAATATAAATTAAAGGTATTGCCGGGACAAGGCGTCTGCTTTTATTTCCGCCAACTGACCTAGCCATGATTGCGGTAATGTTCTGCCTACAGCTTAGTATGAACTGAAACCGTAATGCTGAGACGGCATAGGTATGCACTACCTAGGTATGCACCAGCTCTTGATGGTTGCTAGGCAGCGCCCGTTACTACTATCCTCCTGCCAGTTCTACACTCTAAGAGGCATGTCACTTCACCCATCTCTTCTCATAGCCCACCACATGCACTGTTTTCTTGACGACAGCTGGATGGATCCATAAAGAATTACTGTGGTAATAAATATTGTAATAAAGTAGGCTAATGCAATTGAAGGTATCAAATTGTTGCTTATTGAAACTCCCAAAGTCACCCCAGTTGTTATAATACATTTGAAGCAATAGCTTACCCGCCTATGTTCAATTATTTCAGCACCGTTTCACGTTGCTTTGAGACAATTATAGGGACTCATCTTGATGAATGAATCAATGTCAGATTTGTCTTTTCACCGAATCTCCGTTTGGATATTGGTTAGGCTACAACTAGGCTCTGGAAATTTGAGGTGAGTGTTGCTCATGATCATCTTGTTTAGTTGGCTCATTCATTAGCGCTGATCAGAACATTTTGCCAGCATGTTCTGTAGCTTAACAAGTGGATTATTTTTCTCTTCACTCGCAGTCGCCTAGTAGCCTAGGCCTCCTCCCAACCAAAAGCCTGTGACTTGTCTTAATCAATCAATGTGATTTTTGTTTCACTGAATATCCATCTGTACATTTGGTTAATTCCCTGGCTGGGTAAATACACTATATATACACACAAGTGTGTGAACACCCCTTCAAATTAGTGGATTCGGTTATTTCAGCCACACCCGTTGCCGACAGGTGTATAAAATTGATTACACGCCGTACAATCTCCATAGACACACATTGGCAGTAGATCGGCCTTACTGAAGACCTAGAACTAGAACTGCCCCGGTCAACTGTAAGTGCTGTAGTTGTGTAGTGAAACGTCTCGGAGCAACAACGGCTCAGCCACGAAGTGGTAGCCCACACACGCTCACAGAATGGGACCGCAGAGTAATGAAGCGCGTAAAAAAATCGTATGTCCTCGGTTGCAACACTCACTACCGAGTTCCTAACTGCCTCTGGAAGCAACGTCAGCAACATAATAGTTTGTCGGGAGCTTCAGGAAATGAGTCTCCATGGCCGAGCAGCTGCACACAACCCTAAAGTCACCATGCGCAAGGCCAAGCGTGGTGTAAACCTCGCCCCCATTGGACTCTTATGCATTCTCTGTGAAGAATCACGCTTCACCATCTGGCTGTCCAACGGACGAATCTGGTTTTGGTGGATGCCAGGAGAACGCTACCTGCCTGAATGCATAGTGCCAACTGTAACGTTTGGTGGAGGAGGAATAATGTCCAGTGCAGAAAAATCTTAGCGCTAAACCATACATTGCCATACTTTCCTGTTTCAGCATGGCAATGTCCCCGTGCACAAGGTCCACACAGAAATGGTTTGCCAAGATCGGTGTGGAAGAACTTGACTGGCCTGCACAGAGCCCTCAACACCTTCAAACACCTTTGGGATGAATTGGAACGCCGACTGCAAGCCAGGCCTAATCGCCCAACATCAGTGCCCGACCTCACTAATGCAATTGTGGCTGAATGGAAGCAAGTCCTCGCAGCAATGTTCCAACATCTAGTGCAAAGCATTCCCAGGAGAGTGGAGGCTGTTATAGCAGCAAAAGGGGTACCAACTCCATATTAATGCCCATGCTTTTGGAATGAGACGTTTGATGAGCAGGTGTCCACATACTTTTGGTCAAGTGGAGTTGGTATAGCTCATCTATTCATTTGCTCATCAATGACTGATCAGAAACATTTAGCAAGTGTAGGCCTATTATTTAGTTCTAAAATCCTGTGGAGGTTGTGAAATATGAACACAAGACTCAGATGCTTTTGAAAATAGGATTTATATTATTTTCTGTCACTATCATGATGAAGATACTCTCTCCCTAACAAAGTGGAATGTAAGAAAGAGATGAAACATGGATAAAAAAAGCATGGGCTTGGGCTCTGTTTCCAAATGTCCCTTCTTTATATGACAGCGGATCTACACGTTCCCGTGACACAAGTTGTGTGGGTAAAATACTATTTGTATTTTATTCTGTTATATTCCATTATATATAGCATCATAGCAACGATAAAAACATTCCCAAACCAGAAACCGTGGATTGATGGCAGCATTCGCGTGAAACTGAAAGCGCGAACCACTGCTTTTAATCAGGGCAAGGTGTCTGGTAACATGTCCGAATATAAACAATGCAGCTATTCCCTCCGCAAGGCTATTAAACAAGCTAAGCGTCAGTACAGGGACAAAGTGGAATCTCAATTCAATGGCTCAGACACAAGAGGCATGTGGCAGGGTCTACAGTCAATCACGGACTACAAGAAGAAACCCAGCCCAGTCACGGACCAGGATGTCTTGCTCCCAGGCAGACTAAATAACTTTTTTGCCCGGACGGCATCCCCAGCCGCGCCCTCAGAGCATGCGCAGACCAGCTGGCCGGTGTGTTTACGGACATATTCAATCAATCCCTATACCAGTCTGCTGTTCCCACATGCTTCAAGAGGGCCACCATTGTTCCTGTTCCCAAGAAAGCTAAGGTAACTGAGCTAAACGACTACCGCCCCGTAGCACTCACTTCCGTCATCATGAAGTGCTTTGAGAGACTAGTCAAGGACCATATCACCTCCACCCTACCTGACACCCTAGACCCACTCCAATTTGCTTACCGCCCAAATAGGTCCACAGACGATGCAATCTCAACCACACTGCACACTGCCCTAACCCACCTGGACAAGAGGAATACCTATGTGAGAATGCTGTTCATCGACTACAGCTCGGCATTCAACACCATAGTACCCTCCAAGCTCGTCATCAAGCTCGAGACCCCGGGTCTCGACCCCGCCCTGTGCAACTGGGTACTGGACTTCCTGACGGGCCGCCCCCAGGTGGTGAGGGTAGGCAACAACATCTCCTCCCCGCTGATCCTCAACACGGGGCCCCACAAGGGTGCGTTCTGAGCCCTCTCCTGTACTCCCTGTTCACCCACGACTGCGTGGCCACGCACGCTCCAACTCAATCATCAAGTTTGCGGACGACACAACAGTGGTAGGCTTGATTACCAACAACGACGAGACGGCCTACAGGGAGGAGGTGAGGGCCCTCGGAGTGTGGTGTCAGGAAAATAACCTCACACTCAACGTCAACAAAACTAAGGAGATGATTGTGGACTTCAGGAAACAGCAGAGGGAACACCCCCTATCCACATCGATGGAACAGTAGTGGAGAGGGTAGCAAGTTTTAAGTTCCTCGGCATACACATCACAGACAAACTGAATTGGTCCACTCACACTGACAGCGCCGTGAAGAAGGCGCAGCAGCGCCTCTTCAACCTCAGGAGGCTGAAGAAATTCGGCTTGTCACCAAAAGCACTCACGAACTTCTACAGATGCACAATCGAGAGCATCCTGGCGGGCTGTATCACCGCCTGGTACGGCAACTGCTCCGCCCTCAACCGTAAGGCTCTCCAGAGGGTAGTGAGGTCTGCACAACGCATCACCGGGGCAAACTACCTGCCCTCCAGGACACCTACACCACCCGATGTTACAGGAAGGCCATAAAGATCATCAAGGACATCAACCACCCGAACCACTGCCTGTTCACCCCGCTATCATCCAGAAGGCGAGGTCAGTACAGGTGCATCAAAGCTGGGACTGAGAGACTGAAAAACAGCTTCTATCTCAAGGCTATCAGACTGTTAAACAGCCACCATTGAGTGGCTGCTGCCAACACACTGTCATTGACACTGACCCAACTCCAGCCACTTTAATAATGGGAATTGATGGGAAATGATGTAAATATATCACTAGCCACTTTAAACAATGCTACCTTATATAATGTTACTTACCCTACATTATTCATCTCATATGCATACGTATATACTGTACTCTACATCATCGACTGCATCCTTATGTAATACATGTATCACTAGCCACTTTAACTATGCCACTTTGTTTACTTTGTCTACATACTCATCTCATATGTATATACTGTACTCGATACCATCTACTGTATGCTGCTCTGTACCATCACTCACTCATATATCCTTATGTACATATTCTTTATCCCCTTACACTGTGTATAAGACAGTAGTTTTAGAATTGTTAGTTAGATTACTTGTTGGTTATCACTGCATTGTCGGAACTAGAAGCACAAGCATTTCGCTACACTCGCATTAACATCTGCTAACCATGTGTATGTGACAAATAACATTTGATTTGATTTGATTTGATTTATATTTTTACTACAAAATATACAGTGGCCAGTTTATTAGGTACACCCATCTAGTACAGGGTCGGAACCCCCTTTAGCCCACGAAGAACCTGAATTCTTTGGGGCACGGATTCTATGTTCAGATAGGCTGTGGCGTTCAAACGTTGCATTCCCCACACCATTATACCACCGTCACCAGCTTGTACCATTGACACCAGGCAGGCCATGGACTCATGCTGCTTACACCAAATCCTGACTCTGCCATCAGCATGACGCAACATGAACCGGGGTTTGTTGGACCAGGCAATGTTTTTTCACTCCTCATTTGTCCGGTGTTGGTGATCATGTGCCCACTGGTGCCACTTCTTCTTGTTTTTAGCTGATAAGAGTGGAACCCGGTGTGGTTGTCTGCTGCAATAGCCCATCCGTGATAAGGACCGACATATTCTGCGCACCACTGTTGTACTGCACCGTTATTTGCTGCTTGTGGCCCCGCCTGTTAGCTTTCACGATTCTTGCCATTCTCCTTCGATCTCACTCATCAACGAGCTGTTTTCGCCCACCGGACTGCCGTCGACTGGATGTTTTTTGTTTGTCGCACCATTCTCGGTAAACCCTAGATACTGTCGTGTGTGAAAAGCTCAGGAGGCCGGCCCTTTCTGAGATACTGGAACCAGCGCGCCAATCACACCACGCTCAAAGTCGCTTCTGTCACTCCTTTTGCCCATTCTAACGTTCAACCGAACAGTAACTGAATGCCTCGATGCCTCGGTCTGCATGTCTGAAGAAACTAACCCTTTTCGTGAACGGGGTGTTGAGTGTGTTGACTGTGATCGGGGCGGGTGTGTCTCGTCTGTTTAATGAACAAAATAACCAACCTTTGATTTCAGTCATTTGGATGTAACATAACTGAACTCAAAATATGCCATTCTATTGTTTTGAAAATAAATTGTATTCGTCTTAAAATGTTTCTTAGGACCTGCCTAAACAAATTTAAAATGGATTTCTTTTTGACAGTGTATTTTCACTGGATGTAATAAAATAGATGCCCACCCACATCTGCACATCAGTACTACCACTCATCACGTCATGCCGGCATTTGCACGGGAGGTATAAAAGGCTTATGCTGGCAAGAATATGGTATAAATGGACCTGTCTGTAAGGGGGTCATATAAACATTGCCCAATTTTTTTTACAGGCAAAATACCGTAAATCCTATGTGAAAGCAGTATTTCTCTCTCTTCCCCCCTATCGTGCTTCCTTCTTGTAGTCCTGTGTGGTTTAGTTGGTAAGAGCATGGTTGTCGTTTCAATTCCTACAAGGATTATCACACATTCTTAAAAATGTACTTACTCCTTGTAAGTGTATTTGAGTAAAAGTAGCATTTCTTCTCTCTCGCTTCTCTCCCTCCCCCTCTCTCTCTCCCTCCCCCCATCTCTCTCCCTCCATCTCTCTCTGCAGGCCAGTCTATTCAATATGGAACATTTTTCTGGGATGCATAACTGGTACGCCTGCTCCCACGCCAGACCCACCTTCTGTAATGTGTGTAGAGAGGCCCTCTCCGGAGTCACTTCCCATGGACTGTCCTGCGAAGGTACAGACACACACACACACACACACCACCTTCTGTCATGTCTGTAGAGAGGCCCTCTCCAGACTCACCTCCCACGGACTGTCCTGCGAAGTCACACACACACACACACACACACCACCTTCTGTCATGTCTGTAGAGAGGCCCTCTCCAGACTCACCTCCCACGGACTGTCCTGCGAAGTCACACACACACACACACACACACCACCTTCTGTCATGTCTGTAGAGAGGCCCTCTCCAGACTCACCTCCCACGGACTGTCCTGCGAAGGTACAGACACACACACACACACACACCACCTTCTGTCATGTCTGTAGAGAGGCCCTCTCCAGACTCACCTCCCACGGACTGTCCTGCGAAGTCACACACACACACACACACACACACACCACCTTCTGTCATGTCTGTAGAGAGGCCCTCTCCAGACTCACCTCCCACGGACTGTCCTGCGAAGTCACACACACATACCCTCAAGCACACTATTTTCATTCATGCAACTTTACATCCACAGCTTTAATTCAAAGCAATGAAACACTCTCTCTCTCCCTCCCTCCCTCCCTCCCTCCCCCAGTGTGTAAATTCAAAGCCCATAAGCGATGTGCGGTGCGCTCCACCAACACCTGTAAATGGACCACGCTGGCCTCCATAGGAAATGACATCATGGAGGACGACGAAGGGGTGGGTAAACACAAAGTCTCTTTACACCGACATGTCTTTTTCATTGACTTAGCAGCATCTTCTCATTTAAACACTGATCAAGTGAAACAACCTTGCTGGTCTAAGCCTCTGCCTCCACAATGTTAGCAGTGCAAGTGTGGGTTCGAATCATATCCACTGCTATTCTAGTACATCCTCTCTCCCTCTCCTCCTACCTTTCCTGTCAGTATTTCACTCACATTTCTAATGAATATGGAATAATAGGAAAGAAGTGTGACTGTCGCACAGTAAGGCTTTAGAAAAGGAATAAGTCAAAGATAACTTACGTGTGTACATATTCGATATGTGCGTGTTCACAGGTCTCCATGCCTCATCAGTGGTTAGAAGGGAACCTACCGGTCAGTGCGAAGTGTGTGGTGTGTGACAAGAACTGTGGCAGTGTCAGGAGACTGCAGGACTGGAGATGTCTATGGTGCAAGGCTATTGTGAGTCTATACACGCGTGCGCCCACACACACGCACACGCACACACAGTATCTGAACATCACTCTTCAAGCCAGAAAAACATCACACACTCCATCATAAGCTGTGGTGTCCAAAGTGATGCTACAGGATTCTGGGAAAGTGTTAGATCTAAAAGGTCATTGGATGAAATTGTCACCTTTCTAACATTCTAAATGCCACCCCCGATTCATGGTGTGTGTGCTCGTGTGTATGTGTACAGGTGCACAGCAGCTGTAAGGAGCAGATGGGAAAGGCGTGTCCTCTGGGTCAATGTCGGGTGTCAATCATCCCTCCCACAACCCTCAATAGTATCGACTCTGACGGTGAGATAGACACACCACACTTTCTCTCTCTATTTCTCATACCCGCACACACAAACGAGGATGGAGGATTCGTTCAAACGCTATCTTCTTCTTCTTCTCGCTTTTCCTTACTGACTTTTCCTCCCTTGGATGTTGCTAGGAAAGGAAAAAGGCCAATTCTCAGAAACAATCCGGATGCCTCTGTAACGGAAATGTGTCTGAAGAGATAGCCTTGAATTGTACACAGTATACATCTTCTCTGCTCTATCTTGGTGTGTGCAGGTGACTGTGACTTTCTCCTCAGACCAATTGGCAGAACCCCCAGAATATGTTCTGGAAGTTAAGATAGGAGACATTGCTCCGTTTCTTGGGAAACTGAGCCCGCGCGATAACAGCCAGTCACCTGCAAGAACCAACCCTATGAACCATGCCTATGTAGCTTTTTTGTGTAGCAGTATATAAGAGGACTGAAGGGACTTGTGGCAGACTTGTACTTTGCACGTGTGTTTGTTGTAACCTCTCCAGGTAACTGATAATAAAGAGTGATTCATTTGATATTGACTTCAGGTGTCCCTGGTGTTGAATTTCACCACACACCCCAAGAGTGAAGACAACCACACACCTACGGCCCCAAACTAAACCCGTGTTTTTATCTTTCCCTTCAGGCTTTTGGAAGGCCACCTCTCCCTCCTGCACCTCCCCTCTCCTGGTGCTGTGTAACTCTAAGAGCGGAGACAACCAAGGGGTTAAGTTTCTAAGGAAATTCAAACAGCTGCTCAACCCTGCACAGGTCTTTGACTTGATGAACGGAGGACCACAGCTGGGGTAAGAGTGCGACATCTTGGCCGTGTTATAATGTATTTGATTGATAACCTTTAGATAACGCTTTACTTTAAGCCTGCCAGGTATAAGGCTTTATAACTTGGTATAAGCACGTATGAGCCTTTATAATGTCTATTGAAGGTTCATAATACTGGTATTTATTCAGGATCATTATGAGATGATATTAAGACATTAAAAGGAGGTTATACATGCCCATGACGTCTCTTAATGCATTATAACGGCATCAGGGACTACAGATGAAAGTTAGCTATCTAGCTAAATCTGGGGCAATAGCATGTAATACATAGTCCCTGACAGATAAACGACAGAAATTCCAAGTCATTATACCTGCTTTAAGTTAAGTATTATACCCTGATGAAGATAGCTTGTCTGTCGAAACGTTGGTTATTAGGTTATACAATTATTGAATCTGAGCTCCTAGAGTGTGCAGCTCTCCTTTTCTTTTTTGAAGTGAAGTATTACCAGTCTTTCTTGTTAATGTTGATCCTTTGTAACAATCTTTGACTATTGACTATGAGAAGTGCTCCACTGATTCCAGCTCTCTCCTTTCCTTTCTCCCACTATCCTCTGTTTCTCACCCTCTCTTTTCCAGTCTGCGTGTGTTCCAGAAGTTCGCTACGTTTCGTATCTTGGTGTGTGGCGGGGACGGTAGTGTTGGCTGGGTCCTGTCTGAACTGGATAAACTCAACCTGCACAAACAAGTAAATCTAGAAGAGAGACAGACAGACAGACAGACAGACAGACAGACAGACAGACAGAGAGAGAGAGAGAGAGAGAGAGAGAGAGAGAGAGAGAGATTCTGATTAGTAACAGTCTCTTCATATGTCTGTGTGTATATATATTGATCTCTGTTCTGTGTGTTTCACCACCCCACCTCCCCTCCAGTGTCAGCTAGGGGTCCTCCCTCTGGGTACAGGTAATGACCTAGCCAGGGTGCTGGGATGGGGAGGACTATGTGATGATGATGCTCAACTGCTACAGATCCTGGAGAAGCTGGAGAGAGCCACCACCAAGATGCTTGACAGGTAGGAGCGAGAGAGAGATGGGGGGAGGGGGGGTAACTCTTTTTATGTGCTAGAGCATGATTTCGAGACTACATTGAATAAAGGGGCACTAAAAGTCACATAGGCAATTACAGTGTAGCTATGAAAGGTATTTTTATGAAAGCCATTTACAACTAAAAGGTATTTACTATCTGAAAGGTATTTATTATCTGAAAGGTATTTGCTATCTGAAAGGTATTTATTATCTGAAAGGTATTTGCTATCTGAAAGGTAATTTATTATCTGATAGGTACAGTATTTACTATCTGAAAGGTATTTACTATCTGAAAAGTATTTACTATCTGAAAGGTATTTATTATCTGAAAAGTATTGACTGTCTGAAAGGTATTTATTATATGAAAGGTATTGACTGTCTGAAAGGTATTTATTATCTGAAAGGTATTGACTGTCTGAAAGGTATTTATTATCTGAAAGGTATTGACTATCTGAAAGGTATTGACTGTCTGAAAGGTATTTATTATTTGAAAGGTATTTATTATCTGAAAGGTATTTATTATCTGAAAGGTATTGACTGTCTGAAAGGTATTTATTATCTGAAAGGTATTGACTATCTGAAAGGTATTTATTATCTGAAAGGTATTGACTATCTCAAATGTATTTATTATCTGGCAGGTATTGACTGTCTGAAAGGTATTTATTATCTGAAAGGTATTGACTGTCTGAAAGGTATTTATTATCTGAAAGGTATTGACTATCTGAAAGGTATTTATTATCTGAAAGGTATTGACTATCTGAAAGGTATTTATTATCTGAAAGGTATTGACTATCTGAAAGGTATTTATTATCTGAACGGTATTTACTGTCTGAAAGGTATTTACTATGATACTGGGACAGGATGTTGAGTCACAACTCATGAACATTTAACTGTAAGTGATAACATACAGAATATAAATCTGGACTTTCCAGGGTGGTTATCATACTAGAGAAGGATTAATGTAAGCTGTTTAGTCTACCAAATAATCAGATAAATGATGAGGTCAATATGTTGAGTGAGTCAGAATAACTGTCAGTGTCATTTGTCCCGATTTCATGGGTTGATACACTGCGATTTCCTGGCATTTGACATCAGTGTCTGTTTGTGTTTTTGTTCTCAGGTGGAGTGTGATGACATACGAGCTGCCTACCAAACACTATCCCATGGTGAAGGAAGACGATTTTAGTCCCGACTCCCCCTTGCAGGTACGTAGGGCTCAGGTTTGAGCCAAAATGACACCACATTTTTTTTTAAATACACAAGCTTTATCATGAAACCGTCTGTTTTTCTTTGAGCCAAAATGACACCACAGTTTCTCACTATACACAAGCTTTTCCAGGAAACTGGTTGTTTCTTTAAGCCAAAATTACACCAGAGTGCTTCTAAATACACAGGCTTTATCATGAAACTGGTTGTTAATAAGTCAGTATTTGGACTATTTGTGTGAAATGCCCAATAATGTATGTGATATCATCAGAGAGGTATATTTTCTGGGTGACCATCAAGCTGTCCACTCAAAAAGAAGCTTCAAACTGCCTATAATCTGTTTCAGGTTATCAGTCAACCTACCAGGGTATATACAGTACAAACAGAACAGGAACTAAATCATCCAAGTGTATTGATCATATCTTTACTAATGATGAAGAAATCTGCTCTAAAGCAATATCCACACCCATTGGATGTAGTGATCATAATATAATAGCCATATCTAGAAAACAGTTCCAAAGACTGGACCTAAAATTGTGTATATGAGATCATACAAGGCAAACAAGGAAATCACGTAACTAAACTAAACATAAAGAAGAAGAAACTATACTATGGAGCAAAGATAAATGATATAAAGAATGATAGTGAAAAGCTCTTGGGTAACTTAAATGAAATTCTAGGCAAAAATACTAACTCGGCTCCATCCTTTTTTTTTCATCCTTAATTGAGGCAGATGGCTTGTTCTTAACAGAACCCTTTGATATTGCCAAACACGTTAATTACTTTTTTGTTGACAAGATTAGCAAACTTAGACATGACATGAAAGCAACAAACCCTGAGCCTTCATATTCATGCATAACGGACAAAATAATGAAAGACAAGCATTGCAGTTCTGAGTTCCGCAAAGTGGGTGTGTAAGAAATTGTTGGTATCTATAAATAAGGACCAGCAACCTGGTACCGACAACCTGGATGCTAAATTGCTGAGGTTGGTAGCAGAATACATTGCGAGTCCTGTTTTCCACATTTTCAATTTAATTGTGTTTGACCAAATACAAAGTTATTTAACAGAAAACATTTCTGCATAGTGCATCTTTAATGGAAGCCTCTCTAATGCAAATTCGGTTGAGTGTGGTGTACCGCAGGGCAGCTGGCTTGGGCCATTATTGTTGTCATTATTAGTGTCTATGTACGCTGATGACTCAACAGTATATACGTCAGCTAATACAGTAAAATAAATAAATAAATGAATGACAGCCAGTCAGTTTTAGAATGGGCAACTATATAGCAATAGGCTGGTGCTAAATTTCCAAAAAACTAAACACATAGATTTTGGGACAAATCACTCGCTCAACCAAATCAAATCAAATCAAATTGTATTTGTCACATACACATGGTTAGCAGATGTTAATGCGAGTGTAGCGAAATGCTTGTGCTTCTAGTTCCGACAATGCAGTGATAACCAACAAGTAATCTAACTAACAATTCCAAAACTACTGTCTTATACACAGTGTAAGGGGATAAGGAATATGTACATAAGGATAATGAATGAGTGATGGTACAGAGCAGCATACAGTAGATGGTATCGAGTACAGTATATACATATGAGATGAGTATGTAGACAAAGTAAACAAAGTGGCATAGTTAAAGTGGCTAGTGATACATGTATTACATAAGGATGCAGTCGATGATGTAGAGTACAGTATATACGTATGCATATGAGATGAATAATGTAGGGTAAGTAACATTATATAAGGTAGCATTGTTTAAAGTGGCTAGTGATATATTTACATCATTTCCCATCAATTCCCATTATTAAAGTGGCTGGAGTTGGGTCAGTGTCAATGACAGTGTGTTGGCAGCAGGCACTCAATGTTAGTGGTGGCTGTTTAACAGTCTGATGGCCTTGAGATAGAAGCTGTTTTTCAGTCTCTCGGTCCCAGCTTTGATGCACCTGTACTGACCTCGCCTTCTGGATGATAGCGGGGTGACAGGTAGTGGTTCGGGTAGTTGATGTCCTTGATGATCTTTATGGCCTTCCTGTAACATCGGGTGGTGTAGGTGTCCTGGAGGGCAGGTAGTTTGCCCCCGGTGATGCGTTGTGCAGACCTCACTACCCTCTGGAGAGCCTTACGGTTGAGGGCGGAGCAGTTGCCGTACCAGGCGGTGATACAGCCCGCCAGGATGCTCTCGATTGTGCATCTGTAGAAGTTTGTGAGTGCTTTTGGTGACAAGCCGAATTTCTTCAACCTTATACCTCATCAAGATCTATTATTGAATAATGTGGCAATTGAGCAAGTTGAGGAGACTAAACTGCTTGATTGCAAGCTGTCATGATCAAAACATATAGACTGAATGGTTGCTAAAATGGGAAGGTGTTGCTCTGCATTCTTGACATCTCAGTCGACCAGACTGAGACCAGTCAAGGGGTCTGAATACTTTCCGAAGGCACTGCATATTATGTTCTTATATTATGTATTTTATTTGTTGTGTTTTGTTTCCTGTTTTAAACCCCAGGAAGAGTAGCCAATGCCTTGGAGAGTCTAATTGGGGATTCCAATAAATACTACTACTAACACTACTACTCTCTGAGCCAAAATTAAGCCACAGTTTATCTAAATGCACAGGATGTATCATGAAACTGGTTTTTCCTCTCCTCTCAGGTCCATATCACTCAGTTTGCATAGTACTCACATTTGAGCTGAAGTACCGACCCAATTTCTCAAAATACACAGGCTTTTACATTTAACTGGTTGTTAATCTCTGAGCCAAAATGACACCACCGTTTCTCACAATGCACAGGCTTTTTAATGAAACTGTCATACCTCTCCCCTCAGGTTCACATCACTCAGTATGCAGACTCTGTGGCCTCCCACCTCACCAAGATCCTGGACTCTGACAAACATACGGACGTCATATCCTCTGCCAAGTACGTGTGATGTATGCTTGGATAGCCCAGCCCTCCAGATGTGATGGGGGGGTGGAGGAGGGATATGGGTAGGTAAGGAGGAAGGATGAGCGGGAGCGGGAGAGGGAGAGATTGAGAGAGAAGGGAGGGTGGGATCATGTCTGAATGTCATGGGGATGTCTGGAGTGAAGGAGGAGGTAAATCAGAGAGAGGGAGTGTCTCTGAAGAGGGAGGGAATGGGAAAGGCTAATAGAGAGAGGAGATAGGGAGGGTGTGTCTGTGTGTCTCTCTGTATTGATTTTCTCCTCTGCCAAGGGCACTGCTCGGTCCCTCTGCCAGCTGGGTCCTTACACAAGATTAAACCTTACTTAGTACACTACTTGGGGGACATTTGAAGAGCATTAAACTAGAGACAATACTTAGGGGGCCTCCTTAGCACTGTAGAGCGTACTACCTAGGGGACATCGTCCGTGTAATAGGGAATGGCATGTCTGCTCTATGCTTATACTGTGTACATATCTCTCTCACCTGAAATGTGAAGTACAGTATGGTTTATTGACTTTACATACATAATACAGGAATGGAGAAATATATTTCACACTCGTATCTCTCGCTCTCTTCCTCTCTCTCTTCCTCCATCCCACTCACCCCCCTCTCTCTTTCTCTCTCTTTCTCCACCCCTCTCCATCTCTCTCTCTCGCTCTCCATCCCACTCACCCGCTCTCCTTCCCTGTCTCCATCCCTCTCTCCTGCAGGTTTTTGTGTGGAACGGTAAATGATTTTGTAGCGGAGGTGGGGAGAGCATACGAGAGAGCTACAGAGAACAAGGAGGAGGCAGACGCTATGGCCAAGAAGGTGTGTGTGTGTGCATGCATGTGTGTTTCTGTGTGCATAAATGTGTGTGTCTTACGTAACAGGTTGTATAATGCGGATAACAAGTGGGCAGAGAGAGGTGGGTAGTGGTAGAGGAGCATCTAGAAAATGTAAAAGTTTGAGGATTCATTCCAAATGGCACCCTATTCACTTTATAGTACGCTACTTTTGACCAGACCTGTATGAGTCCTGGTCAAAAGTAGTGCACTGCATAGAGAAAAGGGCTCCATTTGGGACGTAGACAGATGCATTCTCTCCTCTCTAACTGTCTGGAAGCAAAGTGTAATATGCAGTATGTTTAACCCTGAATATTTTTAAATGTCCATATTTTTAAACGATCCTGGTTCTACAATATTTACATAAAGTATCTATTGTGTTGTATTTATATATAGAGAGAGTATAGAGTATAGTACAGAGTGTAGAGTTCATCCAAATTGAACTCTATGAGAAGCTGGACAGCCTGGTGAAGGGTTTGGGTTAGTGTTTATCTCTCCCTCAGTGTGCCCTGTTGAATGAGAAACTGGACAGTCTGGTGAAGGGTTTGGGTTAGTGTTTATCTCTCCCTCAGTGTGCCCTGTTGAATGAGAAACTGGACAGTCTGGTGAAGGCTCTGAGTGAGGAGGCTGATGCCCAGGTGGTCCCAGCCGGCAGTGTGCCACCCCAGGATGGGGACCAGGAGAGGGGTACAGACACTACCGGAGGGGAACCCCGGCCCCCATACAGGTTAGGGTTGAGGTCAATTCACGTTTACCTCACTCAATGGAGGAAATTATTTGAAATTAATATAAAAAATATATTTTAAAAACGTATTATATAAATAGCTTATCTTTTTCAGTTGGATGGATTGCCTTTTTTCAATTATTGAATTGGAATTTCATTTTACTTTCTGAATTGACTTACTTGAATTTGAATTGTCTCCAAACCTGCTATAGGTCCAGAGAACAGCTGATGCTGAGAGCTAACAGTCTGAAGAAAGCACTGAGACAGATAATAGAACAGGCTGAGAAAGGTACAACACACACACACATAAACACATATATAGAAACATACATACATTATATATACAAAATTATGTGGACACCCCTTCAAATTAGTAGATTCGGCTATTTCAGCTACACCTGTTGCTGACAGGTGTATAAAATAAATCACACAGCCATGCAATCTCCATAGACAAACATTGGCAGTAGAATGGCCTTCCTGAAGACCTCAGTGACTTAAACATGTCAATGTCATAGGTTGCTACCTTTCCAACAAGTCAGTCTGTCAAATGTATGCCCTGCTGGAGCTGCCCCGGTCAACTGTATGTGCTGTTACTGTGAAGTGGAAACTTCTAGGAGTAACAGCGACTCAGCTGCGAAGTGGTAGGCCACACAAGCTCACAGAACGGGGCCACTGAGTGCTGAAGCACGTAGCGCGTAAAAATAGTCTGTCTTCGGTTGCAACATCACTACTGAGTTCCAAACTGCCTCTGGAACCTCAGCACAATAACTGTTTGTCGGGAGCTTCATGAAAAGGGTTTCCATGGCCGAGCAGCTGCACACAAGCCTAAAATCACCATGCGCAATGCCAAGCATCGGCTGCAGTGGTATAAAGCTCACCACCATTGGACTCTGGAGCAGTGGAAACGCATTTTCTTTAGTGATGAATCATGCTTCACCATCTGGCAGTCCGGACGAACGAATCTGGGCTTGGTGGATGCCAGGAGAACTCTACCTGCCCGAATGCATAGTGCCAACTGTAAAGTTTGGTGGAGGAGGAATAATGGTCTGGGGCTGTTTTTCATGGTTGGGCTAGGTCCCTTAGTTCCAGTGAAGGGACATTTTAACGCTACAGCATACAATGACATTCTAGACGATTCTGTGCTTCCAACTTTGTGGCAACAGTTTGGGGAAGGCCCTTTCCTGTTTCAGCATGACAATGCCCCCATGCACAAAGAGAGGTCCACACAGAAATAGTTTGGAAGAACTTGACTGGCCTGCACAGAGCCCTGACCTCATCCGCATCGAACACCTTTGGGATGAATTGGAACACCAACTGTGAGCCAGGCCTAATCGCCCAACATCAGTGCCTGACCTCACTAATGCTCATGTGGCTGAATGGAAATAAATCCACACAGCAATAGTCCAACATCCAGTGGAAGCCTTCCCAGAAGAGTGGAGGCTCATTATAGCAGCAAAAGGGGTACCAGCTCCATATTAATGCCCATGATTTTGTAATGAAATGTGAAACGAGAAGGTGTCCACATACTTTTGGTCATGTGGTGTATAATGAATAGACATATACAGTTGAAGTCGGACGTTTACATACACTTAGGTTGGAGTCATTTAAAACTCGTTTTTCAACCACTCCACACATTTCTTGTTAACATCTACTTTGTGCATGACACAAGTAATTTTTCCAACAATTGTTTAGAGACAGATTATTTCACTTATAATTCATTGTATCACTATTCCAGTGGGTCAGACGTTTACATTCACTAAATTGACTGTGCCTTTAAACAGCTTGGAAAATTCCACAAAAGTATGTCATGGCTTTAGAAGCTTCTGACAGACTAATTGACATCATTTGAGTCAATTGGAGGTGTACCTGTGGATGTATTTCAAGGCCTACCTTCAAACTCAGTGCCTCTTTGCTTGACATCATGGGAAAATCAAAAGAAATCTTGAAATCTCAGCTAAGAAATCTCAGCTAAGACCTCAGAAAAAAAATTGTAGACCTCCACAAGTCTGGTTCATCCTTGGGAGCAATTTCCAAACGCCTGAAGGTACCACGTTCATCTGTACAAACAATAGTACGCAAGTATAAACACCATGTGACCACGCAGCCGTCTTACCGCTCAGGAAGGAGATGCGTTCTGTCTCCTTGAGATTAACGTACTTTGGTTCGAAAAGTGCAAATCAATCCCAGAACAACAGCAAAGGACCTTGTGAAGATGCTGGAGGAAACAGGTACAAAGTATCTATATCCATAGTTAAACAAGTCCTATATCGACATAACCTAAAAGGTCGCTCAGCAAGGAAGAAGCCACTGCTCCAAAACCTCCATAAAAAAGCCAGACTACGATTTGCAACTACACATGGGGACAAAGATCGTACTTTTTGGAGAAATGTCCTCTAGTCTGATGAAACAAAAATAGAACTGTTTGTCCATAATGACCATTATTATGTTTGGAGGAAAAAGGGGGAGGCTTGCAAGCCGAAGAACATTGTCCCAACCGTGAAGCACGTGGGTGGCAGCATCATGTTGTGGGGGTGTTTTGCTGCAGGAGGGGCTGGTGCACTTCACAAAATAGATGGCATCATGAGGGAGGAAAATTATGTGGATATATTGAAGCAACATCTCAAGACATCAGTCAGGAAGTTAAAGCTTGGTCGCAAATGGGTCTCCAAATGGACAATGACCCCATGCATACTTCCAAAGTTGTGGCAAAATGGCTTAAGGACAACAAAGTCAAGGTATTGGAGTGGCCTTCACAAAGCCCTGACCTCAATCCCATAGAAAATTTGTGGGCAGAACTGAAAAAGCGTGTGCGAACAAGGAGGCCTACAACCTGACTCAGTTACACCAGGTCTGTCAGGGGGAATGGGATAAAATTCATCCAACTTATTGTGGGAAGCTTGTGGAAGGCTACCCAAAACGTTTTACCTAAGTTAAACCATTTAAAGGCAATGCTACCAAATACGAATTGAGTGTATGTAAACGTCTAACCCATTGGGAATGTGATGAAAGAAATAAAAGCTGAAATAAATCATTCTCTCAACTATTATTCTGACATTTCACATTCTTAAAATAAAGTGGTATTCCTAACTGACCTGAAACAGGGAATATTTAATAGGCTTAAATGTCAGGAATTGTGAAAACAGAGTTTAATGTAATTTGGCTTAGGTGTATGTAAACTTCCGACTTCAACTGTACACTGTGACACACACACACATACAGAAGCGCTAATATACTGCAGACGCCCACATAAAATCTCACATATACTGCTCTCTCTATCTTTCTCTCCCCAACTCTCTCCCTCTTTCTCACTCCTTCTCTCTCTCTCCAGTGGTGGATGAACAGAATAAACACACTCATCTCCAGCGCATGTCTTCCTCCTCCTCCATCAAGAGAGAGAACAGTGAGGAACTGAAAGAGGCAGAGCCACGTGAGTTACTACAGACACACGCTCACACACATGAACACACACACACACACTTTGAATCCTAAATTTGCCCAGGTTTGAATCCTACTCTAGATGCACTTTGACTTCTAATTGCAGTCAACAATAATAATATGAATATTATAGCCCTTGTTTGGGCCACAGTACTGAGAGGGGGGGCCTTGTAAATGTTTAATTTGAAATCAGATAAGATAATAAGTCAAATCACACTTCCCGGTCCATTTAGCCATTATGCCTCTCTCAGGTCACGTCAGTTTAAGCCCCTCTTCCTCCTCCTCCACTATTGTCCTGGAGAAACCAGAGAGTCTCAGCCCTCCGTCTTTCAACGAAGAGTAAGTAGTGTGTGTTTAAAAAATATATATATATCTAGAAATGACATAAAATACCTCGATGCAAGTTTGATTGAATTTAGCACAGTTCACAATCAATCCGTCTTTGTTGATACAATATAGCATATAGGCTACTTATTAGTGCACAATACAACTCAAGAATTGATATTGGAGAGGATTCATGTTCCTTATGCTGTGTGTACCTCTACAGTCAGTGCTCAGAGAAGTGTGTAATGAACAACTACTTTGGGATCGGTCTGGATGCTAAGATCTCCCTGGAGTTCAACAACAAGAGAGATGAACATCCCAAGAAATGCAGGTACACAGTAAATATCCTCTTATTCAAATACAAACTTTATTGATGCATACACTGTGTATTGCAATATCGTGTACAATTTGCGCCATGGCAATGAAAGGTAAATGGAAGTTGAAATTAGAATGTTTCTTCAATGGTTAAATGTTTTAGCATATCAGGTTACTTGATGAAAGTAATCAAATACATCCTTCTTTCTCTCTGCAGTAGTCGTACTAAGAACAAGTTGTGGTATGGAGTGATGGGCACCAAGGAACTGGTACATAAGACATACAAGAATCTGGAACAACGAGTACTGTTGGAAGTAAGGTCACACACAGTTGTCTGACAAATAATACAAAGACAAACAAATACACACTTCGAAGGAATAAGGGAATATGTTTTAGTCTAGTGTGACTTCTACTAAATGGCACTCCCAACGTCTTTTTCTGACGTTGTGGTGTAGTTATCTGTAATATTATCAGTACATATTAGAGAGGGATTGACAATAAGATGATGTTTGTGTTCTAAAGTATCCTACCCTTGGTTCTGTCACCTGTATGATGAACAAATGTTTTCTCTCTCTCTCTCTCTCCAGTGTGATGGTGTACCTATGTGTCTGCCTAGTCTTCAGGGTCTAGCTGTTCTCAACATCCCGAGCTATGCGGGGGGAATCAACTTCTGGGGGGGAACCAAAGAGGACAACGTGAGTTAACACACTCTTTTCTTATTCACTGAAAAATGTTTACACTTTGCAGCTAGCTTTTAGCTAATATATTGTCTTACCTGGTAACTGTTTTTCAGGATTAATTTCAACAAATGGCACACTCTTATATGCATTTAGTGTGTTTTTTATTTTTGCAAGTAATACTTTTTTTGGTTCTGTGTGTTCAGAATTTTGGCGCTCCGTCGTTTGATGATAAGAAGTTAGAGGTGGTGGCTGTGTTTGGCAGTATGCAGATGGCTGTATCCAGAGTCATCAACATCCAACACCACCGCATAGCACAGGTAACATCACACACACCACCGCATAGCACAGGTAACATCACACACACCACCGCATAGCACAGGTAACATCACACACACCACCGCATAGCACAGGTAACATCACACACACCACCGCATAGCACAGGTAACATCACACACACCACCGCATAGCACAGGTAACATCACACATACCACCGCATAACACAGGTAACATCACACACACACTAACACACAAACCTTCAACACATGCATCACAGTCACATTTTAAAGTTCTAAAGACAGTAGACATTATATTGAATTGACCACACTCACATACACATACTGAATCCCTCTCTCTCTCTCTCTCTCTCTCTCTCTCTCTCCCCCCATCTCCCCTCCTCCTTCCCCCTCACTCTCCTCCCTCTCTCCAGTGTCGTCAGGTGAAGATAACTATCCTAGGGGAGGAGGGTGTACCAGTACAGGTGGATGGAGAAGCATGGATCCAACCTCCAGGGATAGTCAAGATCACACACAAGAACAGAGCTCAGATGCTCACCAGAGACAGGGTACGTTTGTGTTTGGGAGGGTGTGAGTGTGTATGGATAGGCAAACTTTTGTTCCAGGCCATCTCTGACACAACTAATTCAATTAATCAAATAATTGTTTGGTTTGTCGAATTAAGTGTGTGAGTGCTGGGCTGGAACAAGCCTGCACAGCAGGATTGAGGAACACTGCATTAGGGCAACAGATGTATCTAATAAACCTCTACGCATCCATCATGTCCATTCTGTTCATTCTATTCCTACATTATTTTGCTATGTTCCAGAACTTTGAGAGGACTCTAACATCATGGGAGGATAAGAGGAAGATTGACACCTACCGTTCCTCCAGGCCCCGCCTCAACTCTCAGCAGTCTATGGAATACCTCACAGAGGAGGAATGTGCTCAAGTACAGCAACTGGGGATGGTGGCAGACACACTCATCACTAGGTATTCAATGAAATATTTTATGAAAAATTCATTGAGAAAATATGAAATATACATTTGAATTTACTGAACTTTTACCTAAACAGGTATGTAAATTAAGAACAAATTCTGGTAGCACTTTATAATAACTCCATGTAAAAAAAATAAAAAATAAAAACGTGTATAATGGATTAGTAAATAAATAGTTTATTCATCATTTGGCTGAAATTATACAAAAGTTCTGGAGCGTCATTTTAAAGGTAGACTCAGCGATACGACATAGGCAGAGTAAACAGCAGAGTGGGTAAATTTCCGCAATAACTAAGATGGTTGAAGCGCGAGGCTAAACTTCCCCGCTGTTTTGGTCCTGTACCTACCACGCTCTAAACAGAGTGAAGCTAACCCATGCACATACGCAGATATTGTGTGTGAGGAGCAAAGTCTTGCATCTCACACACGGCAATATCTGCAGTGCTGCTTGTAGCAACGTCATTTTGCTGAGTCTATCTAAGGTCTCAAAATAGCCGAGAACATATCAATGGTAAAAGAATAAGCACGCAAGGATGTTAAAGGAAATATAATGAACATTTTATTCACAAAAACTGTTGTGGACTTGAGGAAGCGTTTCAATGTGAATGTTTTTCTAATGTTGTCAACCTTGCAGGGACATATAGCCCACACGACAGATGGCCGGACAGGCCAGTTCCGCTCTAGAGGATGTTTATTCCTTCATTATCGCTGATATGTCATTGAGGTAGAAATGTCACATGTATTTATTTGCAGTTAGACATTTTACAGATGTAGACAAACAATTAAATGTTTTACTTCCTAACGATGCAGAGAGAAAAATAGAAAAATAATAACAAGGAATAAATACACGATAAGAAACAATAACACAAGGAATAAATACACGATAAGAAACAATAACACAAGGAATAAATACACGATAAGAAACAATAACACAAGGAATAAATGCACGATAAGAAACAATAACACAAGGAATAAATACACGATAAGAAACAATAACACAAGGAATAAATACACGATAAGAAACAATAACACAAGGAATAAATGCACGATAAGAAACAATAACACAAGGAATAAATACACGATAAGAAACAATAACACAAGGAATAAATACACGATAAGAAACAATAACACAAGGAATAAATACACAATAAGAAACAATAACACAAGGAATAAATACACAATAAGAAACAATAACACAAGGAATAAATGCACAATAAGAAACAATAACTCAAATTTTAAAAAATTGTCACATACACGTGGTTAGCAGATGTTATTGCGAGTGTAGCGAAATGCTTGTGCTTTTAGTTCCGACTGAGCAGCAGTATCTAACATGTAATCTAACAATTCCACAACAACTACCTAATACATACAAATCTAAGTAAAGGAATGGAATAAGAATATATACATATAAATATATGGATGAGCGATGACCGAGCGGCATAGACAAGATGCAATAGATGGTTTAAAATACAGTATATACTGTACATATGAGATGAGTAATGCAAGATATGTAACAATTATTAAAGTGGCATTATTAAAGTGACTAGTGGTTCATTTATTAAAGTAGCCAATGATTTCAAGTCTATGTTGGCAGCAGCCTCTCTATGTTAGTGATAGCTGTTTAACAGTTTGATGGCCTTGAGATAGAAGCTCTCGGTCTCAGCTCTCAGTCTCAGCTTTGATGCACATTAAACTGACCTCGCCTTCTGGATGGTAGCGGGGTGAACAGGTAGTGGCTCGGTGGTTTTTGTCCTTGATGATCTTTTTGGCCTTTCTGTGACATCGGTGGCAGGTAGTTTGCCCCCGGTGATGCGTTGTGCAGACTGCACCACCCACTGGAGAGCCTTGCGGTTGTGGGCCGTGCAGTTCCCATACCAGGCTGTGATGCAGCCCGACTCTGCTTGTCTGGTAGGCTGTCGTCACTGGCAGCTCACGGCTGAGTTTCCCTCTGTAATAGTGTGCAAGCCCTGCCACATCCAACAAGCGTCAGAGCCAGCGTAGTAGGATTCGATCTTAGTCCTGTATTGATGCTTTACCTGTTTGATGGCTCATCAGATGTCGTAGCAGGATTTACGTACGGTCGCTGTGGGGACAACGATGTCGATGCACTTATTAATGACGCCAGTGACTAATGTGGTAAACTCCTCAATGTTATCGGATGAATCCCGGAACATAATCCAGTCTGTGGTAGCGAAACAGTCCTGTATTGAGCTTGTCACTGGTACTTCCTGTTTGAGGATTTTTTATTTAATTTTTATTTCACCTTTATTTAACCAGGTAGGCCAGTTGAGAACAGGTTCTCATTTACAACTGCGACCTGGCCAAGATAAAGCAAAGCAGTAAGAACACAAACAACAACACAGAGTTACACATGGAATAAACAAACGTACAGTCAATAACACAATATAAAAAGTCCATATACAGTGTGTGCAAATGGCGTGAGGAGGTAAGGAAATAAATAGGCCATAGTAGTGAAGTAATTACAATTTAGCAAATTAACACTGGAGTGATAGATGTGCAGATGATGATGTGCAAGTAGAAATACTGGTGTGCAAAAAAAGTAAATAAAATGAGATGAGGTCGGTAGATTGGATGGGCTATTTACAGATGGGCTGTGTACAGTTGCGGCGATCTGTAAGCTTCTCAGATAGCTGATGCTTAAAGTTAGATATAGGGAGATATAATTCTCCAACTTCAGCGATTTTTGCAATCCGTTCCAGTCATTGGCAGCAGAGAACTGGAAGGAAAGGCGGTCAAAGGAGGTGTTGGCTTAAGTTATGGTCAGATTTTTCAAAGAGAGGGCGAGCGAGAGCCTTGTATGCATTTCTGTGTGTGGAGTAAAGGTTATCTAGAGTTTTGTAGCCTAGTTGCGCAGGTGTAGCCAAGTTGCACAGGTGTCGGGCTGGTAAAAATTAGGTAAATCAGATTTCAGTTTCCCTGCATTAAAATCACCGGCCATGGGAAACCTCGGGATGTGCATTTTCCTGTTTGCTTATGGCCCTATACATCTCGCTGAGTGCAGTCTTATACTAGCATCTTTTTGTGGCAGTAAATAGACAGAAATGGAAAATATAGATTAAAACTCTCTTGGTAAATCGTATGTGTGTAGGTTATCATGAGTTATTCTAACTCTGGCAAGCAAAAACTTGAGACTTCCTAAACATTATAGATCGCACACCAGCAGTTTTTAACAAAGCGACACCCCCCTCCTCCCTTCATCTTACCCGAGGCTGCTGTCCAGTCTTGACGATGCATGCAAAAACCAGCAAGATGTATATTATCCATGTCGTTGACATACCACGACTCCAAGAAACATACAGTTCTTCAGGTCCCGTCGATAGGATATTCTCGAACAGAGCAAGTCCAGTTTGTTCACTCATGTATATAGTAACAATCAAATTATGAACAACTTACTATAAGATTTCACCTTTGTTATGACTGTAAAATATTTACGACCACACAGTACTTAGTGACAGTACAATATTGGCACCATTTCATATAAGTGATAACAGAGAAGTTTATCATAAACGTCCACTGAGCAGCCGTCTGAGCGGTGTGCAGACTCGTTCCAACTTTAGCTTGATTTTGTCCATCTGTGACCAAGTGAAAGTGGTCTTGTTTAAATGCTATGAAATGATTTAGTATTTTTTCATGGTGAGAGCTCTAAATCCGGCTGAGAATATCACAGTGAGATGAAACCACAACTGTTGGATTTGCTAGATTGTCCCCTTTCATATGCTCATATGCCGTCTCCAAGACTGGGGTCCGTTCGCTCAGAGGAAGAGCAAATACATTCTTTGTCTGGATAGGCTACAAAATTTGACATGCCACTATAGGGTCTGAAACCTGACACTTCAAGTCTGCTTCGCTGAGAGAGTGGTAGTGGAGAGCAGACAGATGGGGCTTTCTCGCACTGTAAGGCACAGGACCCAACAACATTCACAGAGCACTTTGTACACCAAAATGTCAGTCGGAACCAGTCCAGAACCACTCAGTCCCCCATTTACAGTGGCTTGCAAAAGTATTCACCCCCTTGGCATTTTTCCTATTTTATTGCTTTACAACCTGGAATTAAAATTAATTTTTTTGTATCATTTGATTTACACAACATGCATACCACTTTGAAGATGCTAAATATTTTTTATGGTGGAACAAACAAGAAATAACACCAAAAAAACAACTTGATTCTGCATAACTATTCACCCCTTCGAAGTCAATGCTTAGTAGAGCCACCTTTTGCAGCAATTACAGCTGCAAGTCTTTTGGGTTATGTCTCTATAAGCTTGGCACATCTAGCCACTGGGATTTTTACCCATTCTTCAAGACAAAACTGCTCCAGCTACTTCAAGTTGGGTAGGTTCCGCTGGTGTACAACAATCTTTCAGTCATACCACAGATTCTCAATTGGATTGAGGCCTGGGCTTTGACTAGGCCATTCCAAGACATTTAAATGTTTCCCCTTAAACCACTCAATGTTGCTTTAGCAGTATGCTTTGGGTCATTGTCCTGCTGGAAGGTGAACCACCGTCCCAGTCTCAAATCTCTGGAAGACTGAAACAGGTTTCCATCAAGAATTTCCCTGTATTTATTGCCATCCATCATTCCTTCAATTCAATCCATAATTCCTTCCAGTTTCCCAGTCCCTGCCGATGAAAAACATCCCACACCATGATGCTGCCACCACCATGCTTCACTGTGGGGATGATGTTCTCAGGGTGATGAGAGGTGTTGGGTTTGTGCCAGACATGGTGTTCTTCTTGATGGCCAGAAAGCTCAAATTTTTTCTCATCTAACCAGAGTACCTTCTTCAATATGTTTGCTGAGTCTCCCACATGCCTTTTGGCAAACACCAAATGTGTTTGCTTATTTTCTTCTTTAAGCAATGGCTTTTTTTCTGGCCACTCTTCCGTAAAGCCCAGCTCTGTGGAGTGTATGGCTTAAAGTGGTCCTATGGACAGACACTCCAGTCTCCGCTGTGGAGCTTTGCAGCTCCTTCAGGGTTATCTTTGGTCTCTTTGCTGCCTCTCTGATTAATGCCCTCCTTGCCTGGACTGTGTGTTTTTGAGGGTGGCCCTCTCTTGGCAGGTTTGTGGTGGTGCTATATTCTTTCCATTTTTGTATAATGGATTTAATGGTGCTCCGTGGGATGTTCAAAGTTTCTGATATTTTTAAAACCCAACCCTGATCTGTACTTCTCCACAACTTTGTCACGGATCTGTTTGGAGAGCTCATTAGTCTTCATGGTGCTGCTTGCTTGGTGGTGCCCCTTGTTTAGTGGTGTTGCAGACTCTGGGGCCTTTCAGAACATGTGTGTATATATACTGAGATTGTGACACATAGATTGCACACAGGTGGACTAATTATGTAACTTCTGAAGGTAATTGGTTGCACCAGATCTTATTTAGGGGCTTCATAGCAAATTATCTAATAATTCCAACATTGAAGACTCAAATGCTTCTCAAAGATGCCATCTGGTCGTCAAACTAGCACGAACTAGCATTAATGGTAAAAATGGCGGACAATTAAATAACGTGGCATAGAATTCTGTAGCAGCCCGCAAAGTGTGCTGCAGTATTACGCAACTTTTTAAGGAGGAACCACTGTACCAGGACTGGGAAAGGCACGGCTTAAACTTTGACTGCTTTGCGCATGCGGTGAAATTAGTGTGTGGTGTTGTTTGGCTGAGAGTTTCCTTTTGCGAAGGTGGAGACAAAGCGGAACACTTATGGACTTAATCATGCATCGGACCAAATTACACAATATTTTTGTTCTGGTTTAACCTTTCATGGCCACATGATCCCCTTTGGGATCAAGCCCCACCCCCCCTGAGCTGTAATGTGGCGCAGGGAATGCAAGAAATAATCCTAAAAATATTTAACCTCCACAGAATCGCTTGAAAAATGGCTCAAATGAAAGATAAAGAAGTTATTTATCTACCCAGCAAGTCAGATTTCTAAAATGTTTTACGGCGAAAACATAGCACATATTTATGTCCAACCACCACTGCATACATACCTCATTAGCTTAGCCAAGTAGGAAAAAATATGCAATCAACAAACGCAGGATTAAAAGAAAAATCATTTCACTAACCTTTTGAAATCTTCATCAGATGACAGTAATATAACATGTTACACAGTACATTCATTTTTTTTTCAATAATATGCAATATATATCCATAAATCTCTGTTTACAATTATGCATCGTTCAAAAAATGCTACTGCAATGTCAGGAGAAATAAATAGCTCCGGCAGATAACGTCAGCTAACAAGGAATACACATCATAAAC
Organism: Oncorhynchus nerka; assembly: GCF_034236695.1. Taxonomy (NCBI): domain Eukaryota; kingdom Metazoa; phylum Chordata; class Actinopteri; order Salmoniformes; family Salmonidae; genus Oncorhynchus; species Oncorhynchus nerka. Next base: position 41,106,634 of record NC_088403.1, read on the forward strand.
TTTGACTAAATATGCATGTTTTACATATGTATGGCAAGATAAACTTCTTCTAAATGCAATTGCTATGTTACAATTATTTTTAACGTTACATTTGGCGTTTACTAGGCTATAATAGAGAGTCGGCGCTCTCATTTAGCATGCTGACTCCTCTATCATGGAGTCGGCAGAAACCCAAAATGAAGACGTAAATATTCCCTTACCATGGCTGTTCTTGCTTCAGAAGACGTGGAAGGGTTAATACTCACCAAGTTAGCGTTCAGTTTGCAAGTCTGTGTCTTTCCGTTCTCAAACTAGACACTTTTCGGTCAAATCAAATCAATCAAATTTTATTTGTCACATACACATGGTTAGCAGATGTTAATGCGAGTGTAGCGAAATGCTTGTGCTTCTAGTTCCGACAATGCAGTGATAACCAACAAGTAATCTAACTAACAATTCCAAAACTACTGTCTTGTACACAGTGTAAGGGGATAAGGAATATGTACATAAGGATATATGAATGAGTGATGGTACAGAGCAGCATACAGTAGATGGTATCGAGTACAGTATATACATATGAGATGAGTATGTAGACAAAGTAAACAAAGTGGCATAGTTAAAGTGGCTAGTGACATAAGAATGCAGTCGATGATCTAGAGTACAGTATATACATATGCATATGAGATGAATAATGTAGGGTAAGTAACATTATATAAGGTAGCATTGTTTAAAGTGGCTAGTGATATATTTACATCATTTCCCATCAATTCCCATTATTAAAGTGGCTGGAGTTGGGTCAGTGTCAATGACAGTGTGTTGGCAGCAGCCACTCAATGTTAGTGGTGGCTGTTTAACAGTCTGATGGCCTTGAGATAGAAGCTGTTTTTCAGTCTCTCGGTCCCAGCTTTGATGCACCTGTACTGACCTCGCCTTCTGGATGATAGCGGGGTGAACAGGCAGTGGTTCGGGTGGTTGATGTCCTTGATGATCTTTATGGCCTTCCTGTAACATCGGGTGGTGTAGGTGTCCTGGAGGGCAGGTAGTTTGCCCCCGGTGATGCGTTGTGCAGACCTCACTACCCTCTGGAGAGCCTTACGGTTGAGGGCGGAGCAGTTGCCGTACCAGGCGGTGATACAGCCCGCCAGGATGCTCTCGATTGTGCATCTGTAGAAGTTTGTGAGTGCTTTTGGTGACAAGCCGAATTTCTTCAGCCTCCTGAGGTTGAAGAGGCGCTGCTGCGCCTTCTTCACGACGCTGTCAGTGTGAGTGGACCAATTCAGTTTGTCTGTGATGTGTATGCCGAGGAACTTAAAACTTGCTACCCTCTCCACTACTGATCCATCGATGTGGATAGGGGGTGTTCCCTCTGCTGTTTCCTGAAGTCCACAATCATCTCCTTAGTTTTGTTGACGTTGAGTGTGAGGTTATTTTCCTGACACCACACTCCGAGGGCCCTCACCTCCTCCCTGTAGGCCGTCTCGTCGTTGTTGGTAATCAAGCCTACCACTGTTGTGTCGTCCGCAAACTTGATGATTGAGTTGGAGGCGTGCATGGCCACGCAGTCGTGGGTGAACAGGGAGTACAGGAGAGGGCTCAGAACGCACCCTTGTGGGGCCCCGTGTTGAGGATCAGCGGGGAGGAGATGTTGTTGCCTACCCTCACCACCTGGGGCGGCCCGTCAGGAAGTCCAGTACCCAGTTGCACAGGGCGGGGTCGAGACCCAGGGTCTCGAGCTTGATGACGAGCTTGGAGGGTACTATGGTATTGAATGCCGAGCTGTAGTCGATGAACAGCATTCTCACATAGGTATTCCTCTTGTCCAGGTGGGTTAGGGCAGTGTGCAGTGTGGTTGAGATTGCATCGTCTGTGGACCTATTTGGGCGGTAAGCAAATTGGAGTGGGTCTAGGGTGTCAGGTAGGGTGGAGGTGATATGGTCCTTGACTAGTCTCTCAAAGCACTTCATGATGACGGAAGTGAGTGCTACGGGGCGGTAGTCGTTTAGCTCAGTTACCTTAGCTTTCTTGGGAACAGGAACAATGGTGGCCCTCTTGAAGCATGTCATGTAGGAACAGCAGACTGGTATAGGGATTGATTGAATATGTCCGTAAACACACCGGCCAGCTGGTCTGCGCATGCTCTGAGGGCGCGGCTGGGGATGCCGTCTGGGCCTGCAGCCTTGCGAGGGTTAACACGTTTAAATGTCTTACTCACCTCGGCTGCAGTGAAGGAGAGACCGCATGTTTTCGTTGCAGGCCGTGTCAGTGGCACTGTATTGTCCTCAAAGCGGGCAAAAAAGTTATTTAGTCTGCCTGGGAGCAAGACATCCTGGTCCGTGACTGGGCTGGGTTTCTTCTTGTAGTCCGTGATTGACTGTAGACCCTGCCACATGCCTCTTGTGTCTGAGCCATTGAATTGAGATTCCACTTTGTCTCTGTACTGACGCTTAGCTTGTTTAATAGCCTTGCGGAGGGAATAGCTGCATTGTTTATATTCGGACATGTTACCAGACACCTTGCCCTGATTAAAAGCAGTGGTTCGCGCTTTCAGTTTCACGCGAATGCTGCCATCAATCCACGGTTTCTGGTTTGGGAATGTTTTTATCGTTGCTATGGGAACGACATCTTCGACGCACGTTCTAATGAACTCGCACACCGAATCAGCGTATTCGTCAATATTTCCATCTGACGCAATACGAAACATGTCCCAGTCCACGTGATGGAAGCAGTCTTGGAGTGTGGAGTCAGCTTGGTCTGACCAGCGTTGGACAGACCTCAGCGTGGGAGCCTCTTGTTTTAGTTTCTGCCTGTAGGCAGGGATCAGCAAAATGGAGTCGTGGTCAGCTTTTCCGAAAGGGGGCGGGGCAGGGCCTTATATGCGTCGCGGAAGTTAGAGTAACAATGATCCAAGGTTTTACCACCCCTGGTTTTATGCTGGTAAAATTTAGGGAGTCTTGTTTTCAGATTAGCTTTGTTAAAATCCCCAGCTACAATGAATGCAGCCTCCGGATAAATGGTTTCCAGTTTGCAAAGAGTTAAATAAAGTTCGTTCAGAGCCATCGATGTGTCTGCTTGGGGGATATATACGGCTGTGATTATAATCGAGGAGAATTCTCTTGGAAGATAATGCGGTCTACATTTGATTGTGAGGAATTCTAAATCAGGTGAACAGAAGGATTTGAGTTCCTGTATGTTTCCTTCATCACACCATGTCTCGTTAGTCATGAGGCATACGCCCCCGCCACTCTTCTTACCAGAAAGATGTTTGTTTCTGTCGGCGCGATGCGTGGAGAAACCCGTTGGCTGCACCGCATCGGATAGCGTCTTCCCAGTAAGCCATGTTTCTGTGAAGCAGAGAACGTTGCAGTCTCTGATATCCCTCTGGAATGCTACCCTTGCTCGGATTTTGTCAACCTTGTTGTCAAGAGACTGGACATTGGCAAGAAGAATGCTGGGGAGTGGTGCGCGATGTGCCCTTTTTCGGAGTCTGACCAGAACACCGCCTCGTTTCCCTCTTTTTCGGAGTTGTTTCCTTGGGTCGCTGCATGCGATCCATTCCGTTGTCCTGTTTGTAAGGCAGAACACCGGATCCGCGTCGCGGAAAACATATTCTTGGTCGTACTGATGGTGAGTTGGCGCTGATCTTATATTCAGTAGTTCTTCTCGACTGTATGTAATGAAACCTAAGATGACCTGGGGTACTAATGTAAGAAATAACACGTAAAAAAACAAAAAAACTGCATAGTTTCCTAGGAACGCGAAGCGAGGCGGCCATCTCAGTCGGCGCCGGAAGTAGTATGTATGCAAATTTCAAGTGGCTGCGCACCAAAACGTCGAAAGTATACATTATATTTCGAGTAAACTTGTCAAACTATGTTTATAATTAAGCCTTAGCATGTTATAAAGGTCTACAGCAATCGTGAGGGCGAACAGATTAGCACACGTTGTTCAGTCTGTCCTGGGAGAAAGAGAGAGAAATCTCCAATCTCCCATTGGTGAAACTTTTTTTTTGCGTCACCGGGACGTTTGGTCACGCTGAACGTCTCGTGAGCACGTGATTCTCACAGTTACAGGCCTCATCGAAAGCAGGCTTCACGCTGAAGACATAGAACGTGTTTCCATGGTTATAGCTCTTTGGGAAGTGTGTATACAGTGACGTCAAAGTGATGGCAACTTTTCCCATTACAAGAGAGACTTTGGGAGAATGCATGCCCTGAGACTTCTGCTTTAGCTAGAGACAAAATTTAAACGGTTTTATAAGCTTTAGAGTGTTTCCTATTCGATAACAATTTTTAATTGCATATATTAGCAACTTTTGACAAAAATGTATCATGGTTTATATGGGTGCCGAATTCCTCCAGAAGGGGCAGTATTCTGGGGTAGCCTTAATTAACTGAGATTACACTGCTCTATGGAGTGATTGCAATCCACACTTTGATTTTGGTAGAACATTTTTGGACTAAAAACATTATTTCACTCAGCATGGAGTGTGTCTGAAGTTACACATCACACTATTACAATAGTGTGACTGTTTTCAAATAAAATGTTTCATATATTTTCTTAAGCATCCTCTGTATTGTGTGCTTATTGTTTAAATCTTAAGGAGCATCAGGTACTGCTGGAATGTCAATTTTTTGTGATAAATTACAAGGGTCACTCATTTACAAAGTATTTATAATGTATAAATAGATCACACTTTAGATGAGGCCACGCAAAAATACTAATGATTAGTAAATGGTTTATAAGGACCTACATTAAATATCTGCTGAATTATCTTATTGATCATTATTAAATACTTTTAAAGTTGTGTATAAATGTGTGAATAACTAGGTTGCTGACATTTAAAAAAAAAAGTTTTATAAATGATGAATAAACTATTTATAAATACATTATAAATGCTTTATTTTATGTGGAGTTATAATAAAGTGCTCCCCAAATTCTCACATACATGTTTCTAAAATGTAAATATGTTGAGGAAAATAGAGCTCTTACAATTCAAGTCTTTCTTCTGTTATATTTGTTTTTATTTTGATATATAATACGATGTTATGTTTATTTCCTGTAGGATAAGAGAGGCAGCTAAGACCCACAAACTGGTAGAACAGGAGTTAGCCCATGCTGTCAATGCTAGTGCCATGGTCCTCACTGAAGCATTCCCCTTCAAACCATCCAGCCCTGAGGTAAGAGAACTACACTACCCAGCCGTCACTACACTAAACTACACTACCCAGCAGCCTCTCTGAATGCAATGAACTACACTACCCAGCAGCCACCTGTGGGAACAAAAACGACATTACCCAGCAGTGACCTGCGGGGACATAAAACTACACCACCCAGAGCCACTCTGGGGAAGACACAACTACACTACCCAGCAGCCACTGTGGGGAAACACTTTGAGGGGGCAACAAAACTACACTGTCATGGGTTACGATTAACTCCTAACCTATCGTAATTGAAATGCTGAAGTACCCGATACAATAGTTTGTGTATGTTTTATTTCTTCAGTGTCTGAGTCGCAGTACAGCAGTGGAGATTGTGAACAGCAGTAAAGTCCTTCAGCTGGAGACCAGGATGCTGCTGGAGGGAAAACTACTGGTATACTATAAAATCTACCACTGCACTATAGCCAACCCCAACTAGCTTGAAATCCAGAACCTGTTTTGCTAACATTCCTTTCATTCCTTGTCATTGACATATTGTTTTGCATGACAAGACGTGGGGAGGAGTGGAATGATAGCAGAACAGTTCCCAGGACCCAGGCTAAACCCAAACCTTACTGTGCTGGATCAGACATTTTATTTTCACATTGTCTGTCCCAGCAAACATGGTGAATTCGTGAACAGACCAAACCAGTGCAGATTAGGCTAATTAGCTCGGTTCTGTTTGGTTCGGCTCAGTAGTGTGAAAAAGGTTTCCTAATAGATCATGTAAGTATATTTTACTGGTCTCTTCCACTCCCTCTCTCCTCCCTGTTCTCTCTCCCCCCCCCCCCTCCCCTCCCCTCCCGCTCTCCTCCCCCCCGCTCTGTTTTAGCTGGACTCTCCCCAGGAAGAGGACCTTCTCTCTACTCTCAACTCTCTGAGTGCTGAACTCCACAAGCTAGATGATATACACTGGATCTGCCCTGCCATGCACTGCTCAGAGGAAGTGGATGTGAGTGTGTGTGTAAGATGGGGTTTCCTAAACGTGATCCTCGGGACCTCAAGGTGTGCACGTTTTGGTTTTTGCCATATTCAAATAATCAACTAATCATCAAACTTTGATCAGTTGAATCAGCTATGTAGTTTTGGGGCAAAAACCAAAACGAGTTTGGGAAACTCTAGTGTAAAGGTTGGGGGTGTGTTTGTGTGTCTTTGGTAAAGTTGTCTGGTCAATTTGTACCTGACCTGGGTTGAAATACATGTGTATTTGAGTATTTGTTATTTAAGATGTTTTTTCCCTGTGTATTCTTTCTATTTTTATTTGTTTTAATGGTTATTTGTAAAAATAAAAATAAAAAAACGAAATAGTCTGCCAATTTCAAATACTTCACTGAATACTATTTGAAACCCTTTTCAAAAACCGTCAAATATTATGCTCTAAAAGGCATGGCACTTCCTACAGAATTGGACTCTTCACAGTGTAATGCTGGCATGTAAACGGTTCAAAGGCCGCCATACTGGAGAATGCATTGCCAGCACATACAGTCTGCGGAAATCTTGGATCACTACAACCAAAGTCAACACCGTGGTCAACTATAACGCCATTAACATGGTTGTTGCCTTTTCTCATTTTGAAGACGACACATCCGCTGAAGAAGAGGATACCGATGATGAAGTGGAGGAAGGTCTGTAAGTTCCACTGACCTTGATGAAGTTCACTTTCCACAGCATGAAATATGCTTTTCTCACACACTACAACTCACTGTGAAAGATGCCTATAAATCTGCAGATAACCACAACAAAGCCATTTCCAAAGCCTCCAACATTGTCTCCCACTACAAGCAAGCAATATTTGCACAGGGTCACCTTGAAGGGGAGAATCGTCTGCAACCAGCCACAAGGTAGAACTCTCAACGGAAATGATGATGTGATGATGTTGTGGACATCCAAACCCCCTTTGAGGTTGCCACAGATAGAGTGCAAGGATCTGACATTGTCACAGCCAGCTACATCATTCCATGTATCAGAGGACTGACTAAACAGCTCCTCACTTGCTCTACCAGGTAGAATGGAAAGCTTGTCCAAAAACCTGGAAGAAGTTGACAAGCGCCTGACTGTTTATGAGCATTCGAAACCATACCAGATTGCCTCAGTCTTGGATTCACAATTTAAACTGGCATGGTGCAATGACACTTAGAAGGCTGCACTTACTGCAGACATCAATGATCTTGCCACAAAGTTTACCGGCGCCACACTGATCCTCTGAAATTCTGGAAGACACACAGTCACACATGTCCAACACTGAGTAGAGTTGCTGCTGAGTACATACACTTCGCAGCTGTGGAGCAGCTTTTCAGCATTGGAGGGCTTATCTTCAGACCAGATCTCAGTTCAATGTCCAAGGAGCTTTTTGAAACACTGATGTTTTTGAAATGTAACATAGCATCTCTTTCATGAGACACCAAAGTATAAAGTATGGGCCGCATATTGTGATGAAACAGTGAAATAAGACCTATACATGTTAATTAAAAAAAAAAAGTTTAACTACTATGTACATTCACAACTATTTTCAAATGCATTCAAATATTTTTGGGATAATACCATCTTTCATATACTTCCAACAAATGTTTTTGAAGTAATTGTAAATACATGCCAATACTTTCCAAATGGTATTTTCAAATACATTCCAATATTCGACTACTTGTTTTGTTTTTTTCAAATTAAGGTTATCTGAATACTTGTTTTGAAATCTATTGAAAAGTAATTGAAATACCTACAACTGTATTTGAACCCAGGTCTGATTTGTACATGGATTGACAACAGCAGAAGTCATTTTTATTCAACCACACCATTATTTCTCTTCCTCCCTCTATTCTTCCATTTTCTGTTCTTTCCTCCCTCTTTCCAGGACTCTGTGAGAGTGAGTGGCAAGAGTAGTATGAAGCTAAAGATGATGCCCAAGGTGAGGAAGGAGAGAGAGAAGCTCCACAAGCAGATGTCCAACAGCTCTCTGTCAGGTAAGGATCCAGGCGAGTCCCTGCTTTAAGGCCTAACCTCCATACAACCACAGCCACAGCTTAGTACATTGTGGCCTGGTGCAACAGTCAGGTAAGAGTCTAGGCGAGTTCTCTACTTCACGGCCTGCTGGGGACAATCAGGCTCCAGATATGAATAGCCCTGGCCTGCTCTAAATGCTGTGTAGCTCTATATTGTAGCTTCTGTATGTTTATTTTCTCTTGTTTGATTCTGTTTCTCTTTGAGTTCACCTATACATGCTCGTGGATTTGTGAACTTTCAGTGTCCTTGTCAGTGGTGGCTGGTGGCACTTTAAATTGAAGGATGGGCTCATAGTAAAAGCTGGAACGGTATAGATTGGACTGTATCAAACACATTGATTCCATGTGTTTGATACCATTCCATTAACTCCATTCCATCCATTATTATGTGCCCGTCCTCCCCCCAGCAGCCTCTTCTGGAATGTGAACTTTCAGTATCGGTGTGTTTTCTTTTTGTATATGTGTGTTTCTTTGCGCTGGTCTGTCTGTGTGCACGTGTGCGTGTGTCTGTGTCTGTGGCTATAGCAGAGAGTTGGGAAAGTGAGGAGGTAGCTGCGTGGCTGTACTCTCTGGGGTTAGGGGAGTACAGAGATACTTTTCTCTCCAGGGACATCCAGGGCTGCCAGCTCTCACAGCTGCAGCGGCACGACCTCAAGGTACAGGAGGACCATAGGAAACTGGGTGCCCATTTTGGGTATAGGACTAGGTAGCCATTTTGGGTCTAAGGCATAGTGTCGCACATTGAGTGTGTGATTTTTGTAATCAATTTAAATGACATTTATGCTTTATGAATGTAGTAAGGTATACCGTTTTATACTGAACAAAAATATAAACGCAACATGTAAAGTGTTGATCGCATGTTTCATGAGCTGAAATAAAAGATCCCAGGAAAGTCAAATACACACAAATCTTATTTCTCTCAAATGTTGTGCACAAATTTGTTTATATCCCTGTTAGTGTTAATTTCTCATTTGCCAATATATTCCATCTACCTGCCAGGTATGGCATATCAAGAAGCTGATTAAACAGCATGATCATTACACAGGTGCACCTTGTGTAAAATGTGCAGTTTGTCACACAACACAATGCCACAGATGTTTAGAGGGAGCATGCAATTGGCATGCTGACTGCAGGAATGTCTACCAGAGCTGTTGTCAGAGAATTGAATGTTAATTTCTCTACCATAAGCCGCTTCCAACATTGTTTTAGAGTATTTGGCAGTACGTCCAACCGGCCTCACAAACGCAGACCACGTATAACCACGCTAGCCCAGGACTTCCACATCCAGCTTCTTCACCTGCAGGATTGTCCGAGACCAGCCACCCCGACAGCTAGTCAAGTATTTCTGTCTGTATTAAGCTTTTTTTTGTGGGAAAAAACGTATTCTGATTGGCTGGGCCTGGCTCCCAAGTGGCCCCTGCCCAGTCATGTGAAATCCATAGATTAGGGCCTAATTCATTTATTTCAATTGACTGATTTCCTTATATGAACTGTAAGTCATTACAATCGTTGAAATTGTTGCATTTTACGTTTATATTTTTGTTCAGTATATTGATTACTTTTCTATCAATGACTTGCTTACTCATTGTAGGAAGATGGTACCCTCATTTCCCACTTTAGAAGTATCAGAATCAACTAATAGGAAGTTCTTTACGCAAATAACTCACATTCATATTAGCTTGGAGTTCCAGAGTTTCCAACGTGATGTGAATGCGGCTAGAGGCATCATGCCCATAGGGGGTACAAGGACACATGCCCCCACAGATTTGTCCTGTAATAATAATAAATATATATATATATATATATACACACACACACACAGTACCAGTCAAAAGTTAAGACACACCTACTCATTCCAGGGATTTTCTTTATTTGTACTATTTTCTACATTGTAGAATAATAGTGAAGACATCTGTCACGGTTTTCATATGGTGAAGGAGAGTCGGACCAAACTGCAGCGTGTCAATTGCGATTCATATTTATTAAACAAACGTAAAACACGACTAAACACGAACACTACAAAACAATAAACGAAACGAAAACCGAAAACAGCCTATACATGTGTCAACTAACATCTAACAAGGACATAAAGACACTCAGGACAATCACCCACAATACAACCAAAGAATATGGCTGCCTAAATATGGTTCCCAATCAGAGACAACGATAAACACCTGCCTCTGATTGAGAACCACTTCAGACAGCCATAGACTTTCCTAGAACACCCCACTAAGCTACAATCCCACTAACATACACACCAAAACCCCAAGACAAAACACACCACAATACAAAAACTCCATGCCACACCCTGGCCTGACCCAATACATGAAGAAAACCACAAAATACTTAGACATCAAAACTATGAATAAACACATGGAATCATGTAGTAACCAAAAAATATTTTATATTTGAGATTCTTCAAAGTAACCACCCTTTGCCTTGATGGCATCTTTGCACTCTCTTGGCATTCTCCCAACCAGCTTCGTGAGGTAGTCACCTGGAATGGATTTCAATCAACAGGTGTGCCTTGTTAAACATTCATTTGTGGAATATATTTCCTTCTTAATGCATTTGATCCAATCAGCTGTGTTGTGACAAGATAGGGCTATCTTCTGTATATCACCCCTATTTGGTAAAAGGCCAAGTCCATATTATGGTAAGAACAGCTCAAACAAGCAAAGAGAAATGACAACATTACTTTAAGTCATGAAGGTCAGTAAATCCAGAACATTTCAAGAACTTGTAAAGTTTCTTCTAGTAGAGTCGCAAAAATCATCAAGCGCTATGATGAAACTGGCACTCATGAGGACCGCCATGAGGAAAGTGCATTAGAGTTACCAGCCTCAGGAATTGCAGCCCAAAATAAATGCTTCACAGAGTTCAAGTAACAGACACATCTCAACAGAGGAGACTGCGTGAATCAGGCCTTCATGGTCGAATTGCTGCAAAGACGCGCTAACCAATTGTGCTATTGTGTGTTTTCTTTGCGTTATTTGTAACTTATTTTGTACATAATGTTTCTGCTACCGTGTCTTATTACCGAAAAGAGCTTCTAGATATCAGGACAGAGATTACTCACCCCATACTGGAGGAATACTTTTTCTTTAACAAGTCGGACGGGAAGGATTTACTACAGACGCCCGACAAGGCCCTCATCCCCGTCATTCGCAGGAGAAAGAGACAGAGATATCCGTGACGAAGGTCTGGGTGCCTTATAAGGAATCGACGGCGAGCGGGTAATCTCCCTTTACCGTCGGTCCTATTAACCAACGTACAATCAATGGAAAATAAAATAGGCAAACTACAATCACGTATATCTTAACAGGACATTAAAAACTGTAATATCTTATGTTTCACAGAGTCATGTCTGAATGTCGACATAACATACAGCTGGCGGGTTTTGAGCTTTTTTGGCAGGATAGAATTGCGGCCTCTGGTAAGACAAGGGGTGTCGGTCTATGTATATTTGTAAACAGAAGGTGCATGAAATCTAAGGAAGTCTTGAGGTTTTGCTCAAGCTGTAGATCACACTATTTACCAAGAAAGTTTTCATTTATATTCTTCGTAGCTGTCTATTTACCACCACAAACTGATGCTGGCACTAAAGCTGAATACGTCCATAAGCAAACAGGAAAACACTCATCCAGAGTCGCCGCTCCTAGTGGCCGAGGACTTTAATGCAGGGAATCAGTTTTACCTAATTTCTATCAGCATGCTAAATGTGCAACCAGAGGGGAAAAAACTCTAGACCACCTTTACTCCACATACAGAGACTCGTACAAAGCTCTTCCTCGCATTTGGCAAATCTGACCATAATTCTATCCTCTTGATTCCTGCTTACAAGCAAAAACAAAAGCAGGAAGCACCAGTGACTCGGTCATCAAGAAAGTGGTCAGATGAAGCATTTGCTACGCTACAGGACTGTTTTTCTAGCACAGACTGGAATATATTCCGGGATTCTTCTGATGGCATTGAGGAGTACACAACATCAGTCACTGGCTTCATCAATAAGTGCATCTATGACGTCGTCCCCTCAGTGACTGTACGTTCATACCCCAACCAGAAGCCATGGAATACTGGCAACATCCGCACTGAGCTAAAGGGTAGAGCTGCCACTTTCAAGGAGTGGGACTCTAACCCGGAAGTTTACAAGAAATCCTGCTATGCCCTCAGACGAACCATCAAACAGGCAAAGCCTCAATACAGGACTAAGATTGAATCCTACTACACTGGCTCTGACGCTCGTCGGATGTGGCAGGGCTTGCAAATTATTACAGACTACAAAGAGAAGCAAAGCCGCAAGCTGCCCAGTGACACGAGACTACCAGACAAGCTAAATTACTTCTATGCTCGCTTTGAGGCAAGTAACACCGAAACATGCATGAGAGCATCAGCTGTTCCAGACGACTGTGTGATCACGCTTTTTCATAGCCGATGTAAGACCTTTAAACAGGTCAACATTTACAAGGCCGTAGGGCCAGACAGAGTACCAGGATGTGTGCTCAGAGCATGCGCTGAGCAACTTGCAAGTGTTTTCACTGACATTTTCAACATGTTCCTGACTGTGTCTGTAATACCAAAATGTTTTAAGCAGACCGCCATAGTGTTCTTGTGCACAAGAACACTAAGGTAACCTGCCTAAATGATTACTGACCTGTAGTACTCACGTCTGTAGCCATGAAGTGCTTTGAAAGGCTGGTCATGGCTCACATCAACACCATTATCCCAGAAACACTAGACCCACTCCAATTTGCAATCTCTATTGCAATCTCTATTGCAGTCAACACTGCCCTTTCCCACATGAACAAAAGGAACACCTATGTGAGAATGCTATTCATTGACTACAGCTCAGTGTTCAACTGAGTTGTAGTGATGACCCTCAAAGCTCATCACTAAGCTAAGGGCCCTGGGACTGAACACCTCCCACTGGATCCTGTACTTCTTGACTGGCCGCCCCCAGGTGGTAAGGGTAGGTAACAACACATCCGCCACACTGATCCTCAACTTGGGGGCCCCTCAGGGGTGCGTGCTCAGTCCCCTCCTGTACCCCCTGTTGACTCATGACTGCATGGCCAGGCACGACTCCAACACCATAATCAAGTTTGCAGATGACACAAGTGGTAGGCCTGATCACCGACAACGATGAGACAGCCTATAGGGAGGAGGTCAGAGACCTGGCCATGTGGTGCCAAGACAACAGCCTCTCCCTCAACGTGATCAAGACAATGGAGATGATTGTGCTCTACAGGGAAAGGAGGACCGATCACACCTCCATTCTCACTGACGGGTGGAGCAGGTTGAGAGCCGTGAAAAAGGCACAAAAAAACCTATTCCCCCTCAGGAGACTGAAAAGATTCAGCATGGGTCCTCAGATCCTCAAACGGTTCTACAGCTGCACAATCGAGAGCATCCTGCATCACTGCCTGGTATGGCAACTGCTCAGCTTCCGACTGCAAAGCACTATAGAGGGTAGTGCCTACGGCCCAGTACATCACTGGGGCCAAGCTTCCTGCCATCCAGGACCTCTATACCAGGCGGTGTCAGAGGAAGGCCTTAAAAATGTTCAAAGACTCCAGCCACCCCAGTCATAGACTGTTCTCTCTACTACCACACGGCAAGCTGTACCGGAGTCCCAAGTCTAGGTCCAAAAGGCTTCTTAACAGCTTCTACCCCCAAGCCTTGAGACTCCTGAACAGCTAATCAAAGGGCTACGCAGACCCATCTTTTACGTTGCTGCTACTCTGTTTATTATCTATGCATAGTCTTTTCAACTCTACCTACATGTACATATGACCTCAATTACCTCGACTAACCGGTGCCCCCGTACATTGACTCAGTACTGGTACCCCCTGTATATATCCTCCACATTGACTCAGTACTGGTACCCCCTGTATATAGCCTCCACATTGACTCAGTACTGGTACCCCCTGTATATAGCCTCCACATTGACTCAGTACCGGTACCCCCTGTATATAGCCTCTGTGTTGTTATTTTACTGCTGCTGTTTAATTATTTGTTACTTTTATTTTCTATTTAACACTTATTTTTCTTAACTTCTTAAAGCATTGTTGTTTAAGGGCTTGTAAGTAAGCATTTCACTTCGGCGCATGTGACAAATACAATTTGATACGATTTGAAACACGAGCAATGGACATTAGACCGGTGTAATTCTGTCCTCTGATGAGTCCAAAATGTAGATTTTTGGTTCCTACCGCTGTGACTTTGTGAGAGTCAGAGTAGTTAAACGGATTAACTCTGCATGTGTTGTTCCCACAGTGACGCATGGGGGGGATGAGGTTTGATGGTGTGGGGGTGCTTTGCTGGTGACACTGTCTGTTATTTATTTAGGCACACTTAACCAGCATGGCTACCACAACATTCTGCAGAGATACGGCATCCTATCTGGTTTGCGCTTAGTGGGACTATCATTTGTTTTTCAACAGGACAATGACCCAACACACCTCCAGGCTGTGTAAGGGCTATTTGACCAAGAAGCAGAGTGATGGAGTGCTGCATCAGATGACCTGGCCTCCACAATCACCCGATCTCAACCCAATTGAGATGGTTTGGGATGAGTTGGATTGCAGAGTGAAGGAAAAGCAGCCAACAAGTGCTTAGCATACATGTAGGAACCTTTTCAAGACTGTTGCAAAAGCATCCCAGGTGAAGCAGGTTGAGAGAAGGCCGAGGTGTGCATAGCTGTCATCAAGGCAAAGGGTGGCTACTTTGAAGAATCTAACATATATTTTCATTTGTTTAACACTTTTTGGGTTACTACATGATTCCATATGTATTATTTCATAGTGTTGATGCCTTCACTATTATTCTACAATGTAGAAAATAATTTTATACTAAGAAAAACCCTTGAATGAGTAGGTATGTCCAAACTTTTGACTGGTACTGTATATACACTACCGTTCAAAAGTTTGGGGTCACTTAGAAATGTCCATATTTTTTAAAGAAAATTTCATTTTTTGTCCATTAAAATAACATCAAATTGATCCGAAATACAGTGTAGACATTGTTATAATGTTGTAAATGACTATTGTAGCTGGAAATGGCAGATTCTTTATGGAATATCTACATAGGCGTACAGAAGCCCATTATCAGCAAGCATCACTCCTGTGTTCCAATGGCACGTTGGGTTAGCTTTTTAAAATGATAACCTTGGTTTAGCTAACTGATCATTAGGAAACCCTTTTGCAATTATGTTAGCACAACTGAAAACTGTTGTTCTGATTAAAGAAGTAATAAAACTGGCCTTCCTGGCCTTCCTTTAGACTAGTTGAGTATCTGGAGCATCAGCATTTGTGGGTTTGATTACAGGCTCAAAATGGCCAGAAACAAAGTATTTTCTTCTGAAACTTGTCAGTCTATTCTTGTTCTGAGAACTGAACGCTATTCCATGTGAGAAGTTGCCAAGAAACTGAAGATCTCGTACAGCGCTGTGTACTACTCCCTTCACAGAACAGCGCAAACTGGCTCTAACCAGAATAGAAAGAGGAGTGGGAGGCTCCAGTGCACAACTGAGCAAGAGGACAAGTACATTAGAGTGTCTAGTTTGAGAAACAGACGCCTCACAAGTCCTCAACTGGCAGCTTCATTAAATAGTACAGGAAAACACCAGGTGAAAAGGTGAGTCTGGGATGCTGGCCTTCTAATCAAATCAAAGTTTGTCACGTGCGCCTAAATACAATAGGTGTAGACCTTATAGTGAAATGCTTACTTACAAGCTCTAACCAATAGTGCAAAAAAAGTTATTAGGTGAACAATAGGATGGTAAAGAAATTAAACAGACAGAGTTTCTAGACAAAGTTTAAAAGAAAAAGCCATATCTCAGACTGTCAAATAAAAAGAAAAGATTAAGATGGGCAAAAGAACACAGACATTGGACAGAGGAAGATTGGAAAAAAGTGTTATGGACAGACTAATCTAAGTTTGAGGTGTTCGGATCACAAAGAAGAACATTCGTGAGACGCAGAAAAAAATGAAAGATGCTGGAGGAGTGCTGGACGCGATCTGTCAAGCATGGTGGAGACAATGTGATGGTCTGGGGGTCCTTTGGTGGTGGTAAAGTGGGAGATTTGTACAGTAAAAATGATCTTGAAGAAGGAAGCCTATCACTCCATTTTGCAATGCCATGCCATACTCTGAACGGCACTTAATTGGAGCCAATTTCCTATTTAGGGAAGAAGCAGTCAGCTGGTATTCTGTTTATAATGCAGTGGCCAGCACAGTCACCGGATCTCAACCCTATTGAGCTTTTTTGGGAGCAGCTTGACCGTATGGTACACAAGAAGTGCTCATCAAGCCAATCCAACTTGTGGGAGGTGCTTCAGGAAGCATGGGGTGAAATCTCTTCAGATTACCTCAACAAATTGACAACTAGAATGCCAAAGGTCTGCAAGGGTGTAATTGCTGCAAATGGAGGATTATTTGACGATAGCAGTTTGAAGGACACAATTATTATTTCAATTAAAATCATTATTTATAACCTATAACTATATTTCCTATTCACTCATTTCATGTATGTTTTTATGGAAAACGAGGACATTTATAAGTGACCCCAAACTTTTGAACGGTAGTGTATATGTTGTTGATGTTTCTCTGTAATATTTCTAGCAACCTAACAATTTTATGAAGTTGGCTTTAGCTAGCTCAGATTGGAAATCTCTCCCCCAACCTCAACTAGCTACCAAGAAGCCATTTCAGGCTATTAATCAAGTTATAGTAGCTAGCTTGTCTAACTATGTTAGCTGGCAAGGTTGGTAGACTTTAGAAAAGCAAGCAATAACTAAATGTACTGAATAAGACTCACATTCCTTTCAATCTTTTACCCAGATTTTAGCCGAGATACAGAGAAGTGTATATAGTTTAAGATACAGACGGCTCGAGGTATACTTAGATATGCAGATTTTAGCCGAGATACAGAGAAGTGTATATAGTTTAAGATACAGACGGCTCGAGGTATACTTAGATATGCAGATTTTAGCCGAGATACAGAGAAGTGTATATAGTTTAAGATACAGACGGCTCGAGGTATACTTAGATATGCAGATTTTAGCCGAGATACAGAGAAGTGTATATAGTTTAAGATACAGACGGCTCGAGGTATACTTAGATATGCAGATTTTTGTTGTTGTTTTTGTCATAGCTTAATGACTTTGGCTCTAGATTTCAGTAAAAAGCTGTTTCAGGTGTTAAAAAAATGAAAGGACAGGGGCCCCCTTCTGGACCACCCCCAACCGTCCTCACATACTTTTTGCATCCTCAGATTTTTAGGGTGCATGACGCCCCTGAAAGCTGCACAAGTTACTTAAGTTGATATAAAGTGATATTAAGTTGATGAAAACTAATGATTTTGAAAAACAGTGAAACATTCATTAACATTGTGTAAAAAGGAGAAACTTTGATTGTCCATCTCTCTCTCTCTCCCACAGGATCTTGGGATATTAAAGGTGGGGCATGTGAGACGGATCCTTCAGGCAATTGAGGAACTTAACGAGGAGGCTTAAGAAGACAGCTGTCACTATGGCAACCGGAGGGGGGATAAATTATTCAACAATTCAATGACCCTCCCCATTCAGCTATCACCTCCCCCTTGATTCAATGTTCTCCATTTTGTAATCAGGGAGGAGTTGTTTTTAACGAGGGGGCGTAACTGCATTGCATCACCGTTTGTGGTGTGCTGTTTGACCTGCTGACCAGGGATGTGGGCGTGTTCTTCTTGATAGTCAAAGTGGCCAATCAGAGATGAGGAAAGAGTTTCTAAGCATATTTTGTTTCATTGACAACGCAATGTGTTTACATAGGCGGTGCTGTCCTTTGCATGACGGGAGTGGACATTTTGTTTTTATTCTTAGATATATCCTCTTTTTGGGGTTTAGGCTAGCCTTCCTCTTTTCGCTCTTGACTTTTGGGACTTTTTAGTTTCCTTGAAATCTGAAGTTTGAGGACATCTTTGTTGGAGGACATCAACAATAACGAAAAACACCTCAACTTATTATCACCTGAGGAACTGGAGACATAAAAATGTGAAAAAGTTATTATTGAAGGTTCATATTGAGGAATGTAATACATGTGGACAGAATATGGTACTAATATATTGGCCTTGCTAAAGTACTTACCATAATATCTGTAATATATGTACTGTAGCATCTTATGTCCAGCTACTACAGTGCTCACTGTAATATCTACGGCTAGCTACTACAGTACTTACTGTAACATCTAAACCACGATGACCTCAATGTGTCCCTGCATGCCTTCCAAGTTGGATGAAGTAGCCCATTGACACTGATCTAAGATCCGTCTAAAGTTTGCATTAGCCCTCCTTATGGTTATGCTTAGGTTTGGAGGGAAAGTTGATCCTACGTCTGTGGTTAGGGATATACTTATACCATCCCTTACCCCTATGCTGGAATAGAAATGCAGTGAGATTTATTTTCTTTTTTCCATTGGAGAAATTGAGTAACATTTTATTTTGAAGGTCTGGTTATAAACAGCTTATAAACTGTTAAGATAGTTCATGTATAGTTTAACTGTTAGTTAACCACTAAATCGTTCTATATATTTTATTCATGTATTTATGAATAGTAGTAGTTTCGGATGAAAATAATATATATTACAAAGACCAGTATGCCGAGTCATATATAGTTAAACCATGAACAAGAGATATAAGTTAAGTTGTATCATTAAGTTATAATAACATGTATTTAATTCATTCAATGCAGAACAAGCTATGTATTAGTCATTTAATAGTTAATGGTGTTTATTAATCAGCTTATTATCAGCCTTCCAGATAAAGTGTTAGCTATGATTGTCCTACTGTACCAATAGCGTGCTTGTCCTGCTGTTATTGCTAGAGGCTTTAGTGATGTACCTGTACACGTGTGCCAAGTTTTAAACGACATATGACGATTGTGTGTGTGTGTGTGTGTGCAAACGACACTGTGTGCGTGTCATTCATTTCAAAGTTTACTGTACCTTGCCTTGCACTTTACAGAGAGAAACTCAAAAGAAAAAATGTGTGTGCGAGCGACATGTGCGTGTATGTTGTAAAAGTGATCGTTCACTTGTGTTTTTATTGCTATGGAAACGGTCGCTCTCCCTTGTATTTATGACACATCTATACAGAGATCAGTGTGTGTTAATATGTAACATATAAATATAACCAACACGAATGTTAAAGTATATTATATATACATAATAGATATTAAATGTTTATTCACTTGTCAGGGGTTGTTCTACTGTACATGCTCTCAGGGTGGCAAAATTCCAGTAATTTCTTCTAAATTACCAGGTTTCAAGAAATCCCGTTGGAACATTTCCGGATTTTCAGAAGTGAATACGCAGGAAACCCAGGAATTTTGGGAAAGTTAATAGAATTTTTCAACCCTAATGTTCTCACTTTACACATCCTAATCTCATGGAAGACTGGATTCTGAAAAATGTTGCGACACCGTTACTCCAACGCTATGCCAACGATTCCTTAGCGGCTGTTGTGTCTACGGCACGAGGCTAGGATATCAGTATTGAAATCTTGTGTGACATAACATATATAGTGGTCAATCGCCAAGGTACTGAGAGGTATGGAGAACAATGCAACAACGACTTAACGATCAAGTCTAGAGGAAAAGTCTTGGAAACGTTTTGTTGGACAACATGTATGTAACATGTAATATGCCACGGTTATGTAACAGTATTTGACGGCAAGTTTTTGTGAACGCACGCCTACAGACCGCACTGGCTGGACTCTGCTGTGCAATGCGCAAAGCTGGACTCGATGTTGCACGTTGTTTGTTCAAAGATGTTTAATAATGATAATCTTGTGCTGTTAATTCGTTGTACTGGTTGATCTCTGCAACCAGGCTGGAAGGTCAGCCTTTGGGCCTAAAAAGTATTCCTTGAAGTCCTAAGTGTCAAGATGTTGTATATTATACTATTTAATGGTATCAATTGATAAGGAGGATGTTATTGTGATTCAAATCTTGAATGTAATCATGAATTGTGATCAAATCTTGAATTGTGAATCTTTGAACTCATCATGTATTGAACTTGATTTGAGTGTTCCCAAATAGATTATGCTCCATCTCAGAGCCAAACTGTTATTTTGACAGTTTTACTCGACATAAATGTTAGTTGCCAATAAGACAGGAATCATGCAGGCTATGATTTTACTGTTTTACTGCATATGATTGATTATCATCAGTGAATTTAGGCCGGATTACAATCAAAGGCCCCGTTGTCGAAAAGCATACTGCACTTGACTTTTAAAGGTCATTTACGCTTCAGCCAATATTAAGCGTGCTGCGCCCTTCGCGACAGCAGGCCTTTGATTGAATTCAGGCCCAAGCCTATTTATTTGTGCTATCCAATTGCCAATCATCCATGTCCCAGAACCCAGAGAGAGAGACAGCATTCACTGGCTGCTAGCAGGAGGCTGAAATAAAGTGTATCCATTGCTGTTGGAGTCGGGTGTGTGTGTGTGTGTCCCAAGTGTGACAACGCACATTAAAACAAAGGAGAAACTCCATCTGTCTAATGAATATCACAGCACAGCAGGCCCATTTAGCGTCACAAACAAGTCACATTCAAACAGGAATGATGTAGAATGGACAGATGGACTTTTCAATACGGTAGGCCTTTCTTATTTAATTGCAATGAAACCAGAGTACGGTGTCCATGTTAGGACATTGACTCTGACCCAGATTTGTCTGTCGCCTGACAATGGCCTAATATGTACTAGAGGGCAGAAGACGAAAACTCACCTATAACAGGTTGATATTCCTTATTTGTTTCTGTGAATACAGTAGAGATCAATACATAAAACAAATTCAAATACAATTTCTTTATAAATTAAAAACCAGTAACAATATTACAGGCATACCATGGCCTTAGACTAAGGAAAATGGACACTAAAGTACTCTAACAACACTCAATCTCACAGCCAGTCAGAGCATCCTCTTGACCGTTACCGTCTTGACGGACCACAGACATAATCAATCAACTAATCAATTTAGCCTTCTAACACGGGCATCTCATCCTCTTCTGGAGGATTCTGGATGATCTGCGGTTTCTCCCACTCCTCGTCTGAGTCACTGATGTCATCGTCGTCGATGTCCCTGTCCCACTGACTGGGGTCGTCGGCCTCATCGGTGTAACCTGTAACACAGTGAGCAATACTGTGAACCCAGTCGATGTTTTGATTATGGCAGTGTATAGCCTGGCAGAAATTGACGGTGTCTAACCCCCAATGTTAACGTTTATGCCTTTCCCTAACCTTTAACCTAACCTTAACCTAACCATTGTTCCTAAACTTAATCTTAATCCTAACCTTAATTTATTTTGACCCCAATGCCTAAATGTATTTTGTCATCCTGCCGGTCGAACAAACACTTCCTTTATAATCACAAGATAAAACAACATAAAGGGGGATGTTTACAGTACCCATGTCCAGATCCTGGGGTTCGGGTTCTGGTTTGAACTTGGGGTCCTCTAGTTTTCCCCAGGCCACAGCATCTGCCTTACGGAGCGACACCTCCACCTTAGACGAAACCATGTTGACCCCACTGTTGGCTACATCCGCTACCTAGAGTAGAGGAGGAAGAGGGATATGAGGTTAGGGTTATGGTGGGGATAGTTGTTGGTTGGTGTTTAGAGGGGAGAAAGGCGAAAGAGACAGGAAGAGGGAAATAGAAAACAGAAACACAAGCGAGAAAGAAAGAGGAATGTATAGTACAAAGAGAGAGGCTGGAAACAATTCAAGCGGTAAAAAAAGAAATAATAATAATAATAAAAAAGAAGACAGGAAAAGCATTGCCCCTCACCCCCCACAGATGGTAGTCCTTATGGAAAATCTTGTTGTCCTCAAACTGGATGTGACAGGTCAGCTACAGGAATAGAGATAGGGACAGGGCGGTAGAGAGAGAAAGAGAGATGTTAATCATCATTAACAACCTTACACAAAACACCAGCGGGAAAACAACATATGCAAAAGTCAATGTGTGTATATGCCAAAAGTCAATGTGTGTATATGCGTTACCACTCTGCGATTGGCTTTGACGGAGGACAGTTGAGGGTTGGCGTTCTTGTATGTCTGCGTTCGTGTGTGTGTGTGTGTAGCCCGTTCTTACCACTGTGCGGTTAGCCTCGACGTAGGACAGTTTAGGGTTGGCGTTCTTGTATGTCTGCGTTCGTGTGTGTGTGTGTGTGTGTGTGTGTAGCCCGTTCTTACCACTGTGCGGTTAGCCTCGACGTAGGACAGTTCAGGGTTGGCGTTCTTGTATGTCTGCGTTCGTGTGTGTGTGTGTGTGTGTGTGTGTGTGTGCAGCCCGTTCTTACCACTGTGCGGTTAGCCTCGACGTAGGACAGTTCAGGGTTGGCGTTCTTGTATGTTCGTGTGTGTGTGTGCAGCCCGTTCTTACCACTGTGCGGTTAGCCTCGACGTAGGACAGTTCAGGGATGGCGTTCTTGTATGTTCGTGTGTGTGTGTGTGTGTGTGTGTGCAGCCCGTTCTTACCACTGTGCGGTTAGCCTCGACGTAGGACAGTTCAGGGTTGACGTTCTTGTATGTCTGCGTTCGTGTGTGAGTGTGTGTGTGTGTAGCCCGTTCTTACCACTGTGCGGTTAGCCTCGACGTAGGACAGTTCAGGGTTGGCGTTCTTGGCATAGATGGTCACGTAGACCTGTGTGGCTGTCTGGTGCCAGTCATGTCTACATGCAACCTTCTTATTGTTCTGCACACACAAACATTCAGAGAGAATGAGAGAGAAAAGAGTTTACAGTTAACTGTTTACAGCAAAATGTCCAAGTGATTTTCATGTTAAAAAAAAAACAGGCATAATTGGCTACAGAATGAAACCCGGACATTAAGAAAAGGTGAAAAGGAGAGAGAGGAGGGCTAACACTGACCACTTTTTGGACCCAGCGATGTTTGCCAGTGGTACAACCCTTCTGATCCAGAAAAGCATTAAAGTCTATGGTCTTCACACAGCAACAACCCCAGTACTTATACCTGTAAGGTTAGAATTACAGCACCGTATTATACCTATGGTATTACATTAATATTACATTTCATATGCTTATAATAAAGCAGCATTAAAGTCTATGGTCTTTACACAGCAACAGCTCTAGTACTTATACACGTAGAAGAGTATATAATAGTATTGTATAATACAGGCATGGACACAGTATATTCGGAAAGTATTCAGAACCCTTGACTTTTCCACATTTTGTTACTTTACATTATAAAACTGATTAAACTGTTTTTTTTTTAATTCATCAATCTACACACAATAACCCATAACGACAAAACAAAAACAGGTTTAGATTTTTTTGCAAATGTATTACATTTAAAACGAAAATATCACATTTACGTAAGTATTCAGACTTTGTTGAAGCACCTTTGGCAACGATTACAGCCTTGAGTCTTTTTGGGTATGACACTACAAGCTTGGCACGCCTGTATTTGGGTAGTTTCTCCCATTCTTCTCCGCAGATCCTCTCAAGAACTGTCAGGTTGGATAGAGTTGTAGCACAGCTATTTTCAGGTCTCTCCAGAGATGTTCGATCGGGTTCAAGTCTGGGCTCTGGCTGGTCCACTCAAGGACATTCGGAGACTTGTCCCGAAGCCACCCCTGCGTTGTCTTGGCTGTGTGCTTAGGGTTGTTGTCCTGTTGTAAGGTGAACCGTCACCCCAGTCTGCCGGGGCGGCAGGGTAGCCTAGTGGTGAGAGCGTTGGACTAGTAACCGAAAGGGTGCAAGTTCGAATCCCCGAGCTGACAAGGTACAAATCTGTCGTTCTGCCCCTGAACAGGCAGTTAAACCCACTGTTCCTAGGCCGTCATTGAAAATAAGAATTTGTTCTTAACTGACTTGCCTAGTAAAATAAAGGTCAAATTAAAAAATATATATATATATTTTTTTTAAAGTCTGAGATCCTGAGCGCTCTGGAGCAGGTTTCCATCAAGGATCTCTATGTTCTTCGCTCCGTTCATCTTTCCCTCGATCCTGAGTAGTTTCCCAGTTCTTAACATCCCCACAGCATGATGCTGCCACCAACATGCTTTACCGTAGGGATGATGCCAGGTTTCCTCTAGACGTGACGCTTGGTATTCAGGCCAAAGAGTTCAATCTTGGTTTCATCAGACCAGAGAATCTTGTTTCTCATGGTCTTTGAGTTCTTTAGGTGCCTTTTGGCCACTCTACCATAAAGGCCTGATTAATGGAGTGCTGCAGACATGATTGTCCTTCTGGAAGGTTCTCCCATTTCAACAGAGGAACTCTGGAGCTCTGTCAGAGTGATCTTTGGGTTCTTGGTCACCTCACCTCCCCAGATTGCTCAGTTTGGCCGGGCGACCAGCTCCAGTAAGAGTCTTGGTGGTTCCAAACTTCTTCCATTAAAGAATGATGGAGGCTACTGTGTTCTTGGGGACCTTCAATTCTGCAGAAATGTTTTTGTACCCTTCCCCAGAGCTGTGCCGCGACACAATTCTGTCTCGGAGTTCTACGGACAATTCCGTCGACCTAATGGCTTGGTTTTTGCTCTGACATGCACTGTCAACTGTGGGACCTTATATAGACAGGTGTGTGCCTTTCCAAATCATGTCCAATCAATTGAATTTACCACAGGTGAACTCCAATCAAAATGTAGAAACATCAAGGTTGATCTATGGAAACAGGTTGTACCAGAGCTCAATTTTGAGTCTCATAGCAAAGGATCTGAACACCTTTAAATTGTAATATATTTGCAAACATTTCGATAAACCTGTTTTTGCTTTGTCATTATGGGGTATTGTGTGTAGATGGATTAGGAAAAAAATATTTATTTCATCCATTTTAAAATAAAATATTTTCAGAATGCGCTGTAAGTATAATACAGTCCTCATCTTACCCCTCGTGGAAGACAGGTGCTCCAGGGTGGTGTGTACAGGTCTCTCCGTTGGTCTCTGGGCCCTGGTATTGCTGTCAACAACAACAATCATCTACTGAATTCTCCTCTCAGGTAGGGGGATAACTAACATGCTAACAACAATTTTAAGATGACAACATTTTTCTAATGAGAAAGTTGGGACATTGAGGTTTCTGCATTGTGATGCATTTACATGATACTACAACATTATATGGCAGCCATGTTAGCTACCTATTAACATTTAAATAATGATATGCAACTGAATGTCTAGAATTGGAACAGTATTCAACATTCGTAAATCGACCCAACTCTCTAGAATATAAGGCTCTGGAACAAACTGTTGAATTACGGGAAAGAGTTAACACTGTCTGAGACTGGCTGTTACCCTAACATCAGCAGAATGCAACAGATTCATTATCAAAGACAGGAGTTACTGCACATCAAATGTTTTACTCCCTTCTCTATGAAACACACACTAACATACATACACACGAGCACATGCACACACACACAGAAACACGCATACACAGACACACAAAAGAGACACATGGCCTCCCGGGTTCGATTCCGGACTGTGTTGCAGACAGACGTGACCGGGAGACCCATGAGGCGGCTCACAATTGGCCCAGTGTGGTCCGGGTTAGGGGAGGGTTTGAACGGCTGGGATGTCCTTGTCCCATCGCTTTCTAGCGACTCCTTGTGGCGGCCGGGCGCATGCATGCTGACTTCGGTTGCCAGCTGCACAGTGTTTCCTGGTGCGGCTAGCTTCCGGGTTAAGCAAACAGTGTGTCAAGAAGCAGTGCGGCTTGGGCGGGGTCATGTCTCGGAGGACTTATGGCTCTCGACCTTCGCCTCTCCTGAGTCCGTAGGAGTTGCAACGATGGGACAAGACTAACTACCAATTGCATATCACGAAATTGGGGAGAAAAAATAAAAATAAAAACACTAATAAAAAATGAATAGAAACACCTACTGTTTTGCATCCTGTGTTCTTGCATCGTGTTCCCTGCATGACAACTGCAGTCTCTGTGAGGGCGAGAGAGAGAGAAATAAAGAGAGGAAGGGTCAGAAGGACAGGGGAGGTTATACTACCTAAGTAGTTTCAAAATAATATATTTCAGAGAAGTATTGGTATTAGTCAACAGAAGCATTGAAATGCACTGCTATTATATAGAAACCAACGATTTGAACAACAAGGGGATACCAAACAGAGAAGGTATGGGAGGGATACACACACACCTTTCTTTTTTAGTTCAGCCTTGCTGCTGATTTCCATCTTCTCCAGAACCTGAGTCAGAGAGGCGGACACCTTCAGCTTCAGTTTGGTCTTATCCTCATCTGAACTGTAAAGGACAATAAATAGATAATTTAAATAAATAAACACCTAATCAGCCATCTGAGCAAGCTGACCCTACCTGGGTCTCTCTTTCTGCAGTGCCTCAGCTGATTTGGGCCCCTGGTAAATGATCTCCTCTCTGTTGTTTCTCACACCGTTCTTGTCTGATGTCACTGTCGGCTGCATAGGCTCCTGGGGCTTTTCCTTACTATGACGCCCCTGGGTGCAGCCCTACAATAGAAAAGTAATGTCAGGATACTGCGTACAGAGTACCCTGACAGCGAACTACTGCATAGAACTTGATAAGTACTGTTCCCTGAGCTAATGCCTATATGCTTCAGCTCAGTGGGTTAAAACAGTCTTGACTTCAAACCCAGTTGGTCCCACATGGTCCTTACCTTGATAGAAAGGAATTCAGAGAAGTCTGTGGTTCTCTTCCTACAACAAGACCAACCCTGGACACACACGCATTGTTTATCAATTTGATCAAGTACTGTGAGGATAGTTTCATATTTATTGATTCTCATCTGTAAGTTTCTCAAATGTTTATTTATTGATATACCTTCAGAGCATCGTGGAAGATGGGAACACCTGGATGATGAAGACAGGCATCTAGAGGGCGAGAAACATCAAAAGGTACTTGTTGGCGCTGGCATTTGTCAGACACAAACGTTGTAACTTGTCACAGACAAGCAGGCACCCACACACACACACACACACAATCAGCAGGGTCTCCCAGACAGCCGTCAAGAGTTCTGGTCATAAGAGGGAGGGGGTTGGGTCCATATAAGGCATTAACTAACCTAACAGTTGCTATGAAGAGGAGACCTCTACTCGGTGACCTAAAGACGTGGGAAATTATGTCGGCGCATGCTTTCACCCAGTGTCGGTCTCTCTCATATGCACATCTGTCACATAAGCACAACAATTGCACACACATGCCTACAATACAATCTCTCAAGCCAGAATCTCTCCATGATATGCCAATGTGTGGATGACTAGGCCAGTTTCTGGACCCAAAGATGCTTAACTGAAGATGTGTTTTAGTCTTTTAGTATGGGATCAATCCTTTCAGTTCTGCTAAAAACACCTGTCAATTCCCACCTCTGTCCCAAAGGGGTCTGTCAGACTATGATAGTCTATGCTATTACACATGAACTATTACCATAATACACATTATCCCCTCTACATTTGTCCATTCAAAAACAGTATTAGTCTACAATACACTGAAAACTCAAATACCTTGCAATATTTGCAACATGCATTTAATCCAAATAACATTATTCATTACTAATAAACTGTCATTGTCTACAGTGCATTCAATCCAACCTGTGTACCATCGCAGTATAACAGTGACTAATAAACCGTGTGTTTGAGTTAAAGTAGCAAGTGATTTTACCGTCTTTGTTCTTGTCGGCATCAAACTTCTCTCCACAGCCTTTGTTGTAGCAAAGAAGTGCCATATTGGCCTAGTATTTAGTTTGTCCTCTCGTAACTCTTCTACCTAACTCTTCCTTTCGCTAACCCGCTCTTCTTTTTCCTCTTCGAGGGGCTTCGAAACTTTAATCCCACACAGTCTTCCAGAACTTTCTCCCGGATAGAAGAGAAGCGAGGGAATGAGAGAAAGAACGAGAGAGATCTAGGGGGACTAAGAGGAAAGAGAGGGGGTCTCTGCTTGGCCTGGCTGAATGAATTTTAAAAATAGCCACCAGTCATCGCCTCTCTCTCTTCAGCTGTCAGTCCTTATCTAGTAGTGGCTTGGCATTCCTCTCTCCTGTCCTGGCCATCTGTCTGCCTGTGTGTGTACTGCACTAAGCACCCACGTGTAGGCATGGCAGTTGGGGCTAAGAAAGGGTCTCCCAAAGGGGTGCACATTTTGGTTTTTGCCCTAGCACTACACAGCTGATTCAAATATATCATCAATCTTTGATCATTTGAATCTGCTGTGTAGTGTTCGGGCAAAAAAACAAAAACGCGCACCATTTGGGGTCCCGAGGACAAAGTTTGGGAAACGCTCGGCTAAAACCTGTCAGAATAAGCCGCTTACCATGCTGCAAACCGTATACTCTAACATTAACGGGTCCCATGTGGCTCAGTTGTAAGAGAATGGTGCTTGCAACGCAAGGGTTGTGGCTTCCAGTCACTTTGAATAAGAGCATCTACAAAAATGTAAGTGGAGATTGTTTGAAGCAGCAAGCCTCACTCAGTGCAGACACTCCACACTACAAAAGAATTATCATTAAAATCACCAAATGCTTTAGGAATGGAAAATGACTTTATTTCTTCCAAAAAAAGATAATCAAATTAAACACAGTAAGTAAAATAAAAGCCAATGATTTTTGTATTTCTGTAACGTTCGTTTTGTATTATTTCCATGCTTAATAAAATCCTAATATTTCTGCAGAAATAAATAAAAATGTACAAAGAGGGGGAAGATCAAGAAGAATAATCAGAGACAAGGGTGTGATTCTCTGAATCATTTGGCATCCTTGACAATCAATGACATCCCATTGGCAACCTGTAGACATGCAGCCAATCCCCTTCTTCATACGTTTAATCACCCCTTGGGTATTATTATATATCTATATACTGTATAATGCAAATATCAAATAGCTCTCATGTTCAGAAAAATAATAATACAAAGACAAAAATAACATTATGGCTGATGTGTGTGTATGGATGTGTCCCAAATGACACCATGGCTGCGTTTACACAGGCAGCCAAATTCAATCATTTCTCTTCGACCAGTCAGATCTGCTCTTTTACCAAGAATTGGGCAAAAGATCAGAATTGGGCTGCCTGTGTAAACGCAGCCCATATTCCCTGTATAGTACAATACAGGGATTGTGATGTATATGTGTATGTGTTTGCATGTTTCTATTTATATTTACATAGTTATCACCAGTTCAGCTATCAGAAGGGTAGTTTCCAAAAAAAACATGTAGGGAAAAAAATGTTCACATGATCATTGAACAAACACTGACTGAAAATGAGCAAATAACAGATAAACTGATTAATTTTATGGAGAGATTTATCCGTTTATAACCCCAAAAAGCCATTCCTCTTTTTCCCTGTTCCATTTTCATTTCAGGTTGATGACATCTTCAATTACTGTGTTACTACAGGGACTCACCACTAGAGGGTACTACACTTGCAGATATGATCAGAAAGACCCATTTCAATAAAGGGAAAAAGTAACGTGGCATCTTTGGAAAAGTAAAAGGGTTTGGCTACACCCCCAGACCACCTCCTCCAATGCGTTGAGGACAGAGGACGCAATGAGCCAAGGAAAGACTATTGAGATTCACCCTAGAGCTATGGTTAGGGGTGTCTGTCCTTGCGGCATGTAATCAGAAATGCAACCATGACAATCCGGAACCCGGAGTTTTAACACAGTAAATCAGATCATGCTTTTAAGGGGAGCTGTAGAAAGAACACATCATCACGACCATGCACAGGGGAAGAAAAGCCTACCATAAACAGACCATCAGCGTGATTTGACATTGTTGGCATTCGCTCTGGGAGCTAACGCTCTTCAGGTCTTAGAAGACGAGAGAAAAAGACAAGATTGAGATGCACCCCCTAAGATTATAATAGGACAATCAACATTGTAGTCTCCACACTGTCTCTCTCCCCCTCTGCTATTCTTCCACTATTTTGAAACCAGTTCAAAGACACACAAAAACACAGGCAGGCCGGGTACCATGCAGAACAACAATCTAGTTTAAAAATGACCCAAAGAGAGAAATGAAACTACTGAAGAACCAGAGAACATAAGACATGATAAATTCCAGAGAAAAAGCTGTGCTCATCAACTTCAGTGCCAAACAAGGATTGTGTGCCAAATGGCATTATTCCCCATATAGTACACTACTTTTGACCAGAGGCCTACATAGGGAATAGGGTGCCATTGGGATACAAATGAGTTGTCCCTAGACACTGATCTAAGGTCAGTTTTGCATTTCTCCCCCAAGGGTTTGCTGATCCTAGATCTGTCTCTTAGAGCAACTTCTACCCAGAGCTTCCTACCCTCCTGAGTAAAGGGACTATCACAGTATGAGGAGCCCAGAGAAGGGTTTGTGTTTAATATATATCCACATAGTAAGGTTGGAATAATAGTGTGATATTGTGAAAATGATAATGCCATTTTAGTGTTAGAGATGTTTGAAAAGACTTCAGACTTCAAAAATTTCAGCCTGTTTTGGTGGGATGGCGTTTTGGCTTGCTTGGTGACGTCACCAGGCGGTAAATTTAATAGACCAATAAGAGCGTTCCAAACCTACAGCTAGCATTCCCCTCCCCACTCAGACCACTCCCTGACAATCTTAACAAAATTCTTGCTTGAGAAACTGATATCTTTGCTTATTTTTGACAATTTTAATTGAAAACAATCAAAAGGTAGTAATTGTTACCTAGAAAGGATTTGAAATAGAGATGAAAACAGCTGCACTGGACCTTTAACTTCCAAACGACCACCACTGGTTCTCAACCCCCTTTTACACAGCTACTACTATAGCGAGGCAATCCTTCCTACAGACAAAGACTAGTGCCATCAGAACCCTCAAATACTTCAAGACTACAGACTTAATTCCTCATTGAGAGTATACATCCCTCTTAGACATTGTGGATAGTTCGGTTTCACCGACAAGACATAAAATGCATATGATCCAATCAGAGACCGTTTAAGTTTAAAGATGGCATACACGCCCACTCACAGCATGATTAAGTGAAGGCCTATGACAGAGTTCAGTGAAGAAACAGGAAGTTATAAGACAAAGGGGATTGTAATGTATCATCTACAAAAGCAGAAGCAAGAAGAATCTAGAGCTATACATACTGGACAGTGAAGACTCCAATAGGAGAGTCTATCTAAATATAGTTCTACTAGACAATGAAACGAGGTCAGAAGGGGAATGAATCTAAAGTGATCCTGGAGACAATTCTTTAAATATATCTAATAGACCAGGGGTGTCAAACTCATTCCATGGAGGGCCGAGTGTCTGCTGGTTTTTGTTTTTTTCTCCTTTCAATTAAGACCTAGACAACCAGGTGAGGGGAGTTACTAATTTGTGACTTTAAATCAATCAAGTACAAGGGTGGAGCGAATGAGTTTGACAAATAAACCCCTAAGAGGGGAAATTAGAGCTAGGTCTACTAGACAGTGACGATCCACCAAGATAATCTTGAAGACAATGGCAATTGGCAAATCACCAAGAGGTGAATATAGAGCTATGCACACTAGACCGAAGAGCAGCAAAGATGCTAAGATAGTGTTCTAGAGCGGTAGGTCTACTTGAAAGTGAAAAGGATCAGTTAGACGCTCCACAGTACTCAACTCACTGGTGATGTGGACCGAGACAAGGGGAAGGGTTCGTCTTAGGGATCTGCATGTGCATTCAAAACACAAGCACTCAGCTGCACCTGCAAATCAGTGTACGCGAGCAATACACTTTGATTTGATCCATTCATTTATCACCAACTCTCCTTTCTTTCAGGTTCTGAATGTGGTCATATCAGTGAAACATTTCAGCTTGTTCATAAAAAAATAATGATATATATAACATAACTAGGGGGCATAACTCACTATTGGCTTCAGCGTCAAGATATAGGAAGTAAACAGAAAACAGTCCTCAATGAGAAACGCATGGCATATATAACAAACCAATGTGTGTTATTACAGGGGAATTAAGACAGCGAAAAGTATGGCAACTGTGACCCTATACCTGTTTTGACCTTTGGCACCAACAGTTCAGTTACATTGACATCTTTTATAAAGCTATGGGACCAAGAGTATGCTCAAACTAGTATTGAACATTTCAACTCCATGTCCCCCAAATATTTAACAATAAAGTAACCCTTGGCAGTTAAGTTTCATTCAGCGCTAACCAGTACCAAACTTATTGGCACATATATTTGTTCAAAATAAAAACATGAAACAGTTCTGTTGAGTTATCAACAGTTTGACAATATCCTTCCTTTGACACAAAAAGTTACTTTGACATCCTTTCATTTGACCCATCTTGACAGTTGGGAAGAAAATGACTGCATATGGCTTTAGCAACAATAGGACACCATCGAGAGCAATGGACATTATGATAGAGGAAACACAAATTGTGACATCAACCGTCAGAATGATCCTATTCTGAAATCAGACAGTTTCCGCAGGATGGAGGTGTGTGTTTCTACACGTTAATGCACGTGGGTGTGTGTGTGTAACATGCTTTGTGTGTGTAATTTAGTGTGCGTGCGAATCCGTCAACATTTAAGGACACACTGAGGATGAAGAAGAAACTGTTTTTACAAGAGACACAAATAAAGTAGAGAGGGATTAAAAACACTTTACAACAGTTCTCCAGTGGCTCTCCATGGACAAATAGACATAAGAAGAGGTTGAGGGTTAGGCTGGTGGTAGGATGGTGGTTGTGAGGATGAGTGTAGAGGGCTATCCTTAATGTTTATACTCAGTCTGATTGCATGTGGTAAAGGCTTCTCCGTGTCTGAAACAGCTCCCTTGGGTAACATAGACACCGTAAGTGCTTTTCTTCACTACCTAACAGTCAAGGATGGCAAGCGAGCAGGGACAAACGGTACTGTGTGACTTTGGTTCCACCGGTTTGATTGATATCAGTAACGGTGAGAAAGTTGGAGAATTAAAATAAAGATTTCTAGAAACCGCTCCAATTGGTGACCTGTCGCCTAAGAAAGAAGGTAGAGACCAGCTCACAAAGAAATGGTTTATTAACAGCTTGCGCGCAAACACACGTGCTTTGAGATAGAAAAACTGAATCCAAACACGTACATCTTCCTACCTGTGTGGATGCAACCAAAGAGAGTGGATGCAACTTTAACCTACAGATCTTTTTCAATCCAAACCTGTATTTTCTGCCTATGGCTAGATCCCCTCTTCTCCATCCCTCTTTTGCTCAATATCAGCTTAGTAGCAACATAAATACAGTCCCAGTAACCGTAACAGGGCCTAGGCTACCTTTGTACACCAACGACCAGAGAACGTAACAGAAGACAAACTAACCCAACAGAGACTTCATAATGTATAGACTGGTCCTAAGTGCAATAAACTTAAGACCTCTAACCCCTTCACTCTGTCGACTGAAAACGACATACACATTCAAGTTTTAGGTAGTTTTAAACCCAGTAATGGGCTTTGGGTGTTTATTTTTTAAATTTACACTATTTATAATTTTTTTCAGGAGGGGGGCTGTTTCAGACAGAGATGCGCCTTTATTATGACATATCCCCTCCGTGCTCTAGCCTTCCACCCTTCTCATCTCCCGGGTTGATCCTCCCTTTCTTTTTCTTCTCTTCCTCTCATATTTGGTGTTGGTTGGTTTTCCTTCTGTCTGTCATTCCTTTGTTCATTCATTCATTCGTTCATTTAGTCTTCGGTGGTTCGCTCGGCGTGTGTTTTTGCCATCGCTTTTGGAACTCTGCCTCCCCCATGAGATTACATGAACTGCATCTGAAAGAGAGAGTCAGAAATAAAGACAGACTACAGGGTTTAACACAAAGAAGACTAGTCAAAGAGGAAGTAAAGGCTGGGCAGGCATTTGGGTTGTACCTGAACTATATGGATGGGGCCAATCTGAACTAAATGGTTTGGGGGGGATGGTTTCCTTGGGCTTGGTGGGGATGGTGACAGAGGTTTGTGGGGTTTAAAGGGGTAATAGGGATGTGGTATTATGGTGTACGGTGGTAGGGCTGTAGAAATGGTGCGTGGTTACCTGGGCTCCAGGCATGGGGGCGAAGGGATTGGTGGGTCTGAGTACAGGCTGGTTGTACATCATGGGCTGGGGGGCCATCAACTGTACACTCCCCATCTGACCCATTTGAGGGGGGACCTGAGGGAGAAACATTTTTCCAGTACTCAAGTATGTTGTCTTTGTTGGTTACACTTCTTTTTTTTTTGACTGCTAGACCACAGTAATTCTTCTAGGACAATACATCTAGGTTATACACGTGATGTTGAATGTGTCCTGTTGCGTGTGAGCACTGACCATTCCATACATAGGCACTTGCGGCGTCGTCATTGGGAATGTCATAGGCGCTGGAGCCTGTTAGAGAGAGACCTGATTAGCAACTCACAAATAGTGCAGCGGAGAGGCTAAAAGGGGAGTCTATACAGCGAAGGAGGTACAGGTAATGAAATCACCGATGCTCATGGACACCATCACATTCACAACTACAGATAAACAACATGCGTGGAAGTGAGGTTGTAAAAATCTAATTGACTAGAGCAGTGTTCTTTTAACAAATTAGCCTAGTGCAGTATTTTATCAGTTAAGCACATAATGAGAACAGTAGCGTGCCTCTCCCTGGTAGAAATAAACACTAGTCTCTAAAGGCAGGTGGCAGTAGGGTGAGGAAATCACTTCAACTACAAGTACAGGGAGGAGGGAAAAAAAAAACTCTTTTATCTTTAAAAACAAAAAGTAGGGGAGGAATGCAGGAGGGAGAGAGCGCACGAAGCTGATACTGACCCGGTGAGTACACTCCCCCTCATGGATTCAAAACAAATGGACCAATGTAAGAAATATGGTGGAAACTTCCTTGAGCCATGCTTGCACCAATCAAATGCATGAGGAGTGAGAGTACACTTCACAATGAGTCTACACTTCTGGGTAGAGAATCGTAATAAAGACCAGAAGTTGCTCCAAACAGACTAGATAGGCACTGGGTGAAAAGTAGTGCACTCTATAGAGAATAGGCTGCCATTTGGGACATACCCTACTACTTACATAACTGGCATAGAACATCCCATTCTGCATGGCAAGGACACACAGAGAGACAGAGAGAGACAGAGAGAGACAGAGAGAGACAGAGAGAGAGAGAGAGAGAGAGAGAAATGAGGAAGGTGAATTAAACGCAGCAGAAACAGGACGAGAGGAATGAGGATGATAACGCAAAGAACAGAAGATAATTACAGCGAAGAGAACGAGACAGAAAGAGACAGAGGGGAGGACAGGAGGGAGGAAGAGAAGAAGCCAGGGGTTAGTGACAGATTTCCAGTCAGTCAGTATTGTGGAAGAGATCGGGACGACAATTATCCATTGGCAAGCTCAGCACTCAGTCTTGACTAGCGCACACACTCAGTCTTGACTAGCGCATATCTATTTTACTGGACATAATCTCAAAACAGGTTACATAATACACAAACTACCACTCACCATGTGCTGTACAGGCATGGGTGCAGGGGCCATGGGAGCAGGGTTCCAGGCCGTGGTGCTAGTCATGGTCTTGCTCTGCCAGTTGTGTCCCCCAGTTAGCTTCTTCTCTCCAGGCTGACTCCACTGCATGTCTGGCCTGAACACCGGAGCACACAACGACAAAATGCACCGTGCAAAAACACCACACTCGTTAATCAACTGTTACCATGGATATTATGCAGGTGTGGACGTGTTTGACTATACTTGTGAGGACTTCTGGTCCCCAAAAGAATAGTAAACAAACAAGATTTGTCCAATTTGGGACATTGTTGGTCCCCACAAGGTCAATGCTATTTCTAAAATGGGCTTTAGGGTTACGGTTAGAATTAGGTTTAGAAGCAAGGGGTTAAGGTTTCAGGAAAACAGGATTTTGAATGATACTGAATTGTGTGGCACCACAAGGTTAGTTATACAAGCCTGCATGTGTTTTTGAAAAGCGTGTTTAAAATAAAATATATTAATAATATTGTAGCTCGAGCTCTTCACTAGGTCTCAATGTGTCTTGTTACAGGTAAAAATCCTGCAGATTTGAATGATGCGGGCAAGTTATTTTAGTTTACATTTATTTTTCAACAGATTTGAGCAGCACAGAAGCTTTTCATCATTGGCTGGGCTCGGCTCGCCCTAGTACAGTAGAGTGGGATGGCAGTCCGCCATAAAGTCTATCGTCTAGGGAAAACCCTGCAGTCAGTCTGTTCCATTGTTGATACAACACATTGTTTTGTCATTAAAAACAAGTATAACCTCCATTCACTAGATACTTATTCAAGTTTATTTTAGTTTTGTTTCTCATGTCTTGAAGTAGACTGTTTTGAGCAGGGGCTATCTGAGACTGGAGAACTATAGATTGCCAGCCCGCCAAAGCCTTCTATTGTCTAGGGAAAATGCTGAAGTAGTCTGGCACTACATCACTTCCCAACTCAGAGAGACTCACACACGCATGCAGACACACATCACAACTCCTACACTTACTTCTTGGCTGGGGCTCCTCCGAACTGCAGATCTGAGGACAAGAGAGAGCAAGGGATGGTGAGACAGAAAGAGGAGAGCAAGAGAAAGCAAGGGAACAAGGAAGTGAGTATGAGAAAGAAGAGAGCAAAAGCATCAGAGGGTTTGAAAAAAGTGAGCGAGTCTATCTAAAAGACAGTGAGACAGGCAGACAGAACGAGAGAGCCGGCCAGCCCTGGGAGGGGGTAGTGAAGGCTGTTAAACCTACAGTAGACTGAGACCAGTGCTTCCCTACTGGGTTCTTCTCTCTGTGTGCCCTCTCCCTTTCCCACCAATGGCTCTCAGGCAAGAGCTCTGGCAGATAGGCCATCCGCTACCATTAGCCTGGTCCAACTGTTTCTATTGACATCTCTAC
Organism: Oncorhynchus nerka; assembly: GCF_034236695.1. Classification (NCBI taxonomy): domain Eukaryota; kingdom Metazoa; phylum Chordata; class Actinopteri; order Salmoniformes; family Salmonidae; genus Oncorhynchus; species Oncorhynchus nerka. The sequence goes on from NC_088403.1 coordinate 41,143,636, forward strand.
CACTAGCAGACATTCACTAGAGGACAAGACCGAGGGTGAGAGAAGAGGGAGGGAGAAATAGTCACATGAGAAGTAAGGAGAAAGCACAAAGCGAAAGAAACCAAAACAAATGGAGGAGGCAGAGGGGAGAAAGAGGCGGGAACAGACAGATGTGAGGATACAAAAGAACAATATATGTCGTCTATACAGTACTCACTGCCAACGAGGTTGGCAAGGGACGAGTCAAGGTCATTGGGCAGCAGCTTGCCTCCTGGGTGCCCTGGATGGGGATGACCAGGGTGGTGCAGGTTCATGGGAGGAGCCTGGTTGTGGCTGGGCACTGTGGGCTTCAGCAGGTCCCCTAGAGCGTCAAACCCTGGAGGAAAGATACAGGGAGACATAGATTTAATTACATTATTCATACACAGAGATTAGACAAACACAAAGCATGGTCAAGTATCACACACAGATGGGATATGAGGTTAAAAGAAAAGCAGCGCACATGCAGGAAAGATTTGAGTCAAGCAAGAGAAAAGAGGACTTGGGAGGCAAGATCAGGCTGTGGGATCACAAACCATCTGTTCAGTATCATGACACGTACAGAAGATAAAAAGGATGTGTTCCCTTTTATTTCTACGCTCAGGGCTCAGTAGCTGTGTTCCGTCTATACACCATATTTCTAGGCTGAGCAGCAGTATGTGTTGTGCTGGATTTACATTGCCTTCAGAAATAATTCATATCCCTTGAAAGAATTCAGTTTTATTTGCTTTACAGCCTGAACTCAAAATGGATTAAATAGATTTTTCTCCCCCTCACCCATTTACACATATAGCCAATAACAAAGTAAAACATGTTTGACATTTTTGCAGTATTCACACCCCTGAGTCAACACTTTGTAGAAGCAACTTTGGCTGCGATTAGAGCTTTGAGTCGTCTTGGGTATGTCTGCATAAGCTCTGCACATCTGGATTTGTGGATTTCCTCCCATTCTTCCTTACATATTACCTCAAGCTCTGTTAAGTTAGATGGGGAGCAATCTAAGTCTTTCCACAGATTTTCAATAGGATTCAAGTCTGGGCTTTGACTGGGCCACTCAAGGACTTTCGCATTCTTGTTCTGAAGCCATTTCAGCGTTGCTTTGGCTGTATGCTTGGGGTCATTGTCCTGTTGGAAAGTAAATCTTCACCCTAGTCTAAGGTCATAAGCACTCTGAAGCAGGTTCTTATCAAAGACTTGGCTATATTTGGTTCCATTCATTGTTCTCTTGATCCATACTAGTCTCTGCCACCGAAAAGCATCCCCATAGCATGATGCTGCCACCCCCATGCTTCACGGTAGGGATGGTATTAAACATAGCACTTTGTATTCAGGCCAAAGAGTTCCATTTCTGTATCATCATCAGACCACAGACTCTTCTGCCACTCCAGAGTCTTTCACGTGCCTTTTTGCAAACTCCAGGCGTGCCGTCATGTGCCTTTTTACATTTACATTTACATTTAAGTCATTTAGCAGACGCTCTTATTTTCTGGGGTGACTTCTGTCTGGCCACTCTCCCATAAAGCCCAGATTGGTGAAGTGCTGTAGAGACTGTTGTCCTTCTGGCAGGTTCTCCCATCTAAGCCAAGGAACTCTGTAGTCCTGTCAGAGAGGTTGTTGGGTTCTTGGTCACCTCCCTGACCAAGGTTGTTCTTGCCTGGTTGTTCAGTTTGTGCCTAGAGGCTGTCCGACCAGCCTGGGTAGTTCTGTATTTTACCCCATTCCCCAATGCTCGTGGAAGCTTTTAACATTCAAGAAATTGTTTTAAACCCTTCCTCAGATATATGCCTCATCACAATTCTCACCCAGAGCTCTACGGATAGTTACCTGAACTTCATGGTAGTTTCTGCTCTGACATGCACTGTCAACTGTGGGACCTTATACAGGTGTTTCCTTCAAAATCCAAACAATTTAATTGGCCACAGGTGGACTCCAATCATGTAGTGACAATTCAAGGATGATTAAAGGTAATTGGAAGCACCTGGGCTCAATTTGGAGTGTCATAGCAAAGGGGTGTGAATAATTAAATATTTCTGTATTTCATTTAATACATTTGCAAAACATTTATTGTGGGGTATTGTGTGTAGATGGGTTAGAAAATATATTTAATCCATTTTGAATTCAGTCTGTAACAACAATGTGGAATAAGTCATCGGGTATGAATACTTCCTGAAGGCACTGTAGTTCCTTGTGGCTGACATGTTGTGGAGTCATTATGCTGACGGATTATATTAATTCCATATCTAGACTAAAACAGTAGATGTGCCCTGTCTACTCCTTCAGTTTCTAGTCGGCCTCAGTAGCAGAATTATGAGAAATGGGTGTTTGTTCCATTCAGCAGCAGTAGCTATATTTGTGTTATGATGGATTTATGTGCTTGTGGTGTCATGTTGTTGAGTCATTACACTTATTGAGGCTGTACTGTAGGCTGACCGGTGCGTGTGTGGTATACTACTCTATTACTGTACAGGGCTGATTGGTCTGGTTACACTGCATGGCTTCATCCCAAATGGCACACTATTCCTTATATAGCGCACAACTTTTGACCAAGGCCCACAAGGCTGCCATTTGGGATGCAGTCATGGAGTATTTCACTGTGCAAACATTACATTAGTACCACAATGGTCTGTCAACAGTCATTCTAAAAATGGGAACACATTTGCCCTCAACTAGGAGAGAGGTAGGAAAAGGGATGGAGGGGGAGGGAGGGAGGGAGGGAGGGAGGGAGGGAGGGAGGGAGGGAGGGAGGGAGGGAGGGAGGGAGGGAGGGAGGGAGGGAGGGAGGGAGGGAGGGAGGGAGGGAGGGAGGGAGGGAGGGAGGAACGTAGAAGGGAGAGAGGAAAGAGACAAATAGGGGCAATCAGAGTGTGTGACAGAAGAGGAAGAACGATCGAAGGAGGGCAAGACAAAGTAGCGTGGGGGAGAAAAAAAAGACAGGGAGCACAACAGAGCTGCACAGACAGCTGCCACCTCCCATCACTCCTTATCCTCCCATCACAGAAAAAAAATTGAGGAAGCGAAAACAAAAAAAAGGACAAATAATATTTGTCTAAGAAGCGATGTCTAGCTTCTGGACATTGTGCTGACATAGCTATGCGTCCCAAATGTAACTCTATTCCCTATGTAGGGCACTACTTTTGACCTGAGCCCATACTACCATAGTGCACTACTTTTGACCAGAGTCCAATGGGGAATAGGGTGCAATCAGGCCATAGGCCACATTCATGAAGTAAGAACTTCCTGCTTTGCAAGCAGGAAACAGAAGGGAAGGATCAGCGACAACTAGCACACGGAGGAAGGGAGAGCGAAGGAAAGAATCAGAAAAATAGCCCACTCACCATAACATACAGATCAGAGGGCAGGAAAGAAAGAAAAATCTAGTTTTACAAAGAAAGAGGAGTTAACTATTAAGCTAATTGTTTGGAAAGGCTGAGAATGGAGGGAGTAGAAGACAGATGAGGGAAAGAGATGGAGGAGAACAGATGGAAAGGTACCACCTCAGTGCCTCCAAAGAGATGGATTGTCTGTGCAGAGTGTGGGACTGTGTGGACGACAACAAATGGATGAGTGACAGGCGATTAGGAACGGACTGCGATGACAAGCCACGCACACAGAGAGAAAGAGATGAGTTACAAACAGATGGAATGGAGTTAGATCACCACCAGGAAATTCCTACTAAAGGCTTTAAAAACACACAAATGGAAACTGTGGTAGCAGAAACCCCAGGCCTAAAGGATTAGCTGGCCCATAGCAAAATCCAACCAGAAATCTAAACCAGAGCCTGTATCCATAAAGCATCTCAGAGTAAGATTGCTGATATGGTATATGTCCATATAATTGTGTTCATTAGGATCTAAAACTGATCCTAGATCAGTACACCTACTCTAAGACGATTTGTGGATACAGGCCCAAGCCTGAAAAGGTTGATTTACTTAGCGGGCCATTAGCAAAACCAAATCAGAGATATGAACCAGCACTAAAAGTAATTGATTATAGTTGTTATAGGGGAGCAGTAAGCTAAACCAGAGGTTGTTTTGTAGGTTTATTTAGGGTCGTCTGTGTCCGAAATGGCACCCTATAGTGCCCTATGGGCCCTGGTGAAAAGTAGTGTACTATAAAGGGAATAGGTTGCCATTTGGGACGCAGACGTTGTGTCTCTTTACCATCGGTGGCAGGCTGTACGTCGTAATTGGCCTGTCTTCTAGCCCCACCCCCGAAAACAGCGTCAAAATCTACACTCATGGAGGACTCAGGTGTCTCAGCAGCACCTAGGGGACAAAGGTCATAAAGGCTACATATTACTATTGTAAAGTTTCTATTCAACTTCTGGGTTGGTTGGTATCGGTGTCTGTCGAACCATATGTTCTTTAAATTAATGTTTATTGGACAAAATGTTAAACACAATATTTCAGCCGTGTCGGTGCTTCTAGCGGATGAGAAAGTCATGGCTGAATGGATGGACGATAAGTGGATGAAACAAGTGAATTAACTGATGGATGAACGAACACATGAATGACTGAAGACATGAAGAGAACTCAGAGACACACGAGCATGAATTTGTACAGTTGAAAAGCCACCTGACTTTAAAGACAGAGGCTTGTCAGAACACACGTGTTAACTGAAACTTGTGTCGTGTGTGTGACATAATACACAGCTAATCAACACTATACATCTCTGCCCCGGATCTGAACCTGAAGTTCAGGAGGTTAAGTAGATAAAAACTGTGTGTGTGAATTTCCAATGTGTGTGTGACCTACCTCCCCAGGCACTGGTGGCTGTAGAGATCGAGGGAGTGCTCTGGACAGCAGGTAGGAAGGCTGGCTGCAGGTCAAATAGATCACTACTGAGGTTGGGCATGCTAGAGAGAGAGAAATAAGAGGAGACAGGGAAGAGGGAAAGAAAATCAATGAGTAAATAAATGTGATTCATATTGCCCCTATATGCCCAAACAATCAACAACTGAAGGGTTAGTTCAGGTGAAATCTATATATTTCGGTGGAATTGACCTTACATTGAGTTGTGCATTAAGGCCCAGTGACAAAATGCACAATAGTCAATGTTATGCCACAGATAGGAGTTAGCATCATCAAAATTCATGAATGTAAACAACCAAACCAATGTTCGCAAGCTTTAACCTGCTCAAAAACACTTAAAAACCAAGTTCGGTAGTTGGTGGAGTTCACAATTTTCTAACATACATACTGCTGAAATAGTCGCTGGATTTGTGAGGCTACATTTCCTACTGTAGTCTCTCGGTTTCTGTAACATGGACAATAAAGTTGTATATACCATTGGGCACTCACAGGTGGCTTGATGGCACTATCAGAGCAATGGAATATACAGATATTCAGCATTCCGATATTACTAGAAAAGTAACATTCTTGCGGGGAAAAACATAGACAGGTTTTTCGTGAGTATCGACGCTAAGTGTTTTTGAGGCAGTTTTGCTAACATCGGTACGCCGGTTTACGTTAATGAATTTTGACAATGCTATTATGGTAACTTCTGGCTTGAGAAACAACTCAAGGTAAGGGTAATTCCACTGAAATATAGATTGCCTCAACAATCCCTTTAAGTCAACAAAACAAACTGATACCAACCTTTGAACCCCACCCAAAAAAAAAAAAATCACAGAGAATCTATAATCAAAAGAATCAACATAAATCTGAGTAGAATAATTGAATCATACCTTTATAACACGAGATAACCTCCTACGACCTGTAGTAACCATGTTATAACAGTAGTACCTGTTGGTGGAGGGTGCACTGAATAGCTCCATGCCTTGATTGGTGTTGTGGTGGTTGTTGTTGACACTGCCCATAGACTGTGTACTGGGGGAGGCAGATGGAGTGGACATGCCAATCTCCTTCAGACGCTGGTCCTGGAGAAACACAGAAAAACACACACAGTTACCAAACAAAGTTGGGTACAACTGAGGGATTCATGCTTGACACAGACTGAGCAGGCTCCAAATCAGTCTTGGGGCGCTACGCAGTGGTGGCCTGCAGCGTTTGTTCCAGGTTTGTTGTTTAAACTCGTCCGTTTTTGTTGCTTTGCTTTTAGTAGTTTAATAGTGTTTTATGTTGCATCGGATTACTGATTAAGCTACGGTAGAGGGACATGAAGTGCGTACAGTGGATAATTCTCCTACTTGGATGACTTTTGCTGGTACCTGAAATAGCACGCGAATCTACGAAAAAGTCGCCGGCACCACACATCCGCTACTGCAGAAACTAAATCTTTTACAATGTAACAACTCACGTTCGGGAGAATCGATCAAAGGGGACATACCTGCAGAGATCGTGAGACACAACAACCTGGGTGAAGGAAGAGGAAAACGGGAAAGGCGGTGTAATGCAGAGGAACAAAAACAAAGATTCCAACTACCCTGCTCTCCATGGTCCAATCACTTAAGGGGAAAATGGACGGATTACGGGCAAACTCACGGTATCGATATGAATACAGGGAGGCCTGTGTGATGGCCTTCTCTGAAACTTGGCTGTCGGAGGCGGTGCCTGACTGAAGTCACCCCTGACAGATTCTCGATCACTCGTATGGACAGACAGTGAAGCTACTGGTAAGGAGCACGGAGGTGGAGTCTGTTCTGCTAAATGAAAGATGGTGTAAAAGTACGATTGTCAGGAAAAAAATATGCACCCCTGTTATAGAGCTGTTGTCAGTGTCACTACGCCCCTTCTACCTCCCCTGTGAATTCCCCCAGCTTTTTCTGACAGTTGTTTATATCCATCCAAGAGCAAACAGTGTCAAAGCAGCTGACATTTTTAACCTCGATCAAGAGCTTGATGCTGTATGTGACTTGTCTAACAAGGAAAAATAAGATTTATGTCACGGCTCGGTCCCCAAAGCGTATTCATCCTTGGCCAGACCTCCACTGCATGGATCAGATCATAACACTGTTTTTCTACGACCCACTTATAGACAGTTACTCAAAAGGGAGACTGTGGTGGAAAAACAAATACAGGTGTGGGACAATGACAGTATTGATCAATTGCAGTGATGCTTTGTTTGTACCACCTGGAGTGTATTTGAAGAATCATCAGCTGACCTGAACGAGATGACTAACGTAATATCTGGCTATATTGAATTCTGTGTTCATTTGGTGAGCCCCAAAAAAAACATGCAAGATATTTCCAAACAACAAAGAATCGAAAGGGGTGCTTAATAGGAAGAAACAAGTGTTTGCCACCGAGAACAGAGAGAGGGGAACAAAGAGATAAAAAAAAGGCGAGATGCCAGTACAAAGATAAAGTTTATAGGGAGACTCTCGGTCTGCCTGGTTGGGCATTAAGAATATGGCAAACTCCCCCTTCAAAAAGATAGGCAACGCATCGATCCCTGCCTGGACGAGAGGGTGTGCCTCTACAGCCAATGAACTAAACAAGTTCTTCACCCGCTTTGGAACAGGGGTTGCCACCGCTCCCCTGGCCTGTCTGGAGGAGGATGTCATGGCAACCAAGAGCACGCTTGTCATCGATGAGGAAGCCGTACAATTTTTTGTACATATTGGCCTAGGCTATGCCTATATGCTACATCATTTACCACCTGAGGAAGTAGGAACGTAATTGATTGCCAACTCTAAATACGATATTGTTGCTAGATAGCCATGCAATTGATCTGACAGCAAATTTAATGTCCTACAAAAACTTTCCATTGGTAGGCCTGTATAGGCTACTTGATGTATTCGCCACAAATGGCACGCTCCGCTCCGTTGACAGAGCATCTCAATTACATACGACGTTTATAAAGTAGTTTTATTTGTCACATAAAGCTGAGACTCTTGTTTAAGAACAGTAACAATAGTAGTTTTACATTTAAAAATGTTGCTCAACTATCCGTATGCCATGTGCAAAGAGGGTAGCGGGAGTGAGAGCCAGCAGCGAAACGGACACAGCAGATACTTTTATTGCAGGAAGCATGTTAATGCATTACTGTTGACCAAATAATGGTTTTAGAAGAAAAAAAAATGCAGGAACGTTATGTAGCCTAATCCCCGACATTGCTTTGGTAAGAAGGCAATGTCGGTGTCGGTAATTTCCTGTTTATGGTCCCAGCTCTAGTTAGTGTTGTCTACAAAATTTTAGGCTGCCTTGTTCTTTCCTCTGGCAACGGGCTGAATCACACTGGTACACGCACATGACGTGCAAACACAGAGGTACACGTGGTTGGACAGCTCTCTAACATCTTGAAAGTGTGCCTAGAGTATTGTTTGATGTTCAATTGTTCTTTTTGTGGTCGGGGTGGCAACAATTAAACACAAAATAACAGAAACACTAGTCATCAACGTCGCTTTTTTTATACTTTTGAAAACGGAACTTAAGACATTTTAAGACAATCAGAAATTAATGTAAGACTTTAAGGACCCGCGGACACCCTGTTTTCAGGCAGTTAAATCTGAATAGGCCACGGGTATAATGTAGGGCTCCCGAGTGGCGCAGTGGTCTAAGGCACTGCTTCTCAGTGCTTGAGGCGTCACTGCAGACACCCTGGTTCGAATCCAGTCTATCACAACCGGCCATGATTGGGAGTCCCATAGGGCGGCGCACAATTGGCCCAGCATCGTCCGGGTTTAGCCGGTGTAGGCCGTCATAGTAAATAAGAATTTGTTCTTAAAACTGACTTGCCAAGTTAAATACTTAAAGGTAAGTAAAAAAATGTAAATGCAGAAGTGTAATTTGTTGTAATGATGTAGTAACATATTTAACTCCCTGTCCACCAGTGTAGTGGTGGTTAGTGTAGCTGTGTAAAACTATACATCGGTGTAGTATCATTTTATGCATTAGTGTAATGGTGTGTTACCTGTACCTTGAGGGCCTGCAGTCTGGCCTGCTCCTCCTCTAAGGCCTGCTGTCTCTCCTTCTCGTCCATGCGGCTGAATGACATGCCTGTATTGGACAGAGACGACACCGCACTGGACAGGGTGGACGCTCTATGGAGAGGACAGAGGCAAGAACAGAGGTATTAGGAGGGGACATGTCTTTCCAATGTGTGCAAGTTTTACGATAATGTATATCACCAAGTGTTCATTGTCTCGCCAGTCCAGTACCTTGTATCAGCGGTGAGTTCCTTGGTCTTTTTCCCCTCCAGAGAGGCTAGGTGCTGCTCCAGAGCCTCCAGGAGACTACTAGGAGCCTGGAAGGAGGAGAAGCAGAGAAAACAGAAGACGGGAGGGGGGTGAGAGACAGAACCAGCTCTTCCTCTCTTTCACATGACATGACGCACTCATTCACTTCTTCACACACATCAATAAACACACGCACACACGGTTGTTAGTCCCAGAGGTCGACCCACAATGCATCAAATTCCCAGAATAGAACTACGTCTTCGGACCAAATGGCACTATATAGGGAATAGGTTGCTCAGTATTAGTAGGTTAATAATAACAAGTTTCAGCAAACAGAAAAATGAAGAGAGGACAGAGGGGAAGGAAGGTAGCAGAGGAGGTTGAGAAACATGCACATGAACCCCGTTCTGTCCTGTCTGGTTTGTGCCAACATATAAACATCCTGAGAGGGCATAGCCTAGTGGGCAAGGCTGGCGCTTTGGCTTTCACTAAGTGTGAGTCCCAAATGGCACCCTACGCACTACAAGTAGTGCACTAGATAGAGATTTGGGTGCTATTTGAGACACATCCCAAGAGAAAATTTATTCAAATGGGAGGTTGTGTACCAAATGGCACCTTATTCCCTGTGTGGTGCAGCACTTTTGACCTACGGTGACATCAAGGCGAACGATCAATGCGGCTGTGGTCAAAAGTAGACTATCTTTAGATTGTTTAGAGACCAAATCAGACATCAATAATATTAGCAGACACACACTGTTCTATTCCCTCTTACAAAGAAAGCACAGAAGTTAAAAACAGACTGAGCATGGAACTCTGACTGAACCCTGTACGTATTCCCCAAACATTCCACTCGACACACAGAGAGGAAAGAAAGTGAGGTAGAGAGAGAACAAAAGAGCAAAGTAAAAGAAATAGGGAATAGTTTCGTTTCCCCCTTTTTGATCGCTAGTTATCCCCCGACAATCTTTCAAAACAAGATGTGCTTTGAAGTTTGAAGACAGAAATCTTTTCAAGTCATAGCTACAACTACGATGATGCATTCATGTAATAATCAAGGGGTCAAATATAGTTTAAATGAATATGTTAAAAATCCCTAAAATGCTTTCTTTATCATAGGCCTGTCTGTCTGTCTGAATGGTGGGAGGAGGAGAGGAATACGTTTCTCATAATTCATTCATATAGTTGACCTTTCTCCCCGGGCCAAAGTGTGTCTGCACTCATGCATGTCTACATGTGCGCGCGTGCGTGTAGGAAGGGACAAGGCTACATGCGTGCGTGTGAGGGGGCGAGGGCTACATGCAAACCCGGGTGGGTAGGTCAAGATGTCAGAGAACACAAGCTATGGCGAGTCAACAATTTGTAAAACTCTGTGTATACTGTATGGGGAGGGGAGATGCAGTATAGTTTCAAGTTTGAATGTTACGTGCACAGTGAAATGCCTTTAGTGGGAGGGATGCTAGGGTTAAAAGCATTACAGTAAGTAACCCACCACCTACAATGCATGATCCTTTAATTGTCTGTGGAGGAGAATGATAAAGGAACTATTTTAAATGGTATACTGGGAATGGGAATTATGTATCACTCAAAATCCAATATTTCAGTTTGCATCACTATCAAGCTTGGTGCCTTAAGTTATTGGTATTTATATATACTTTCTTTACAAGTGCCTATTTGGACCTACAGTGTAAATAATAATTTGAAAAATAAATACTAAATAAATTGAACCAACAGATTCATAGGGAAAGTATAAGACAGGGTAACTTGTTAAGAGTTTGACAGAGAAAAATGAGTGAATGATTGAGTACAGAGAAAAGAGCGAGAGCAAGTGAGACCGAAGGAGAGAGGGAGTGCATATGTACAGTAAGAGAGAGGCTGACGGCTGTAACATGAACGAATGGACGGATAGATGGATGAAAGCATGTTGGTGGAGCCAGAAGAGGAGAGAGATGAAAAATGTACACTGACCTGTGAGAGATCGGGGATATCACCCTGATCTATTCCAACTTGCTGTGGTCACAAAGACCGAACGAAAACCAAACAAACGGGCCAACGGAAAAAAAACAACGGGGAAAAGAAAATAAATAAATAAAGGAATTATTACTCCCATGCAGTGACTACTGTGGGTGAGTCCAAATAACCTCTCGTTCTTCCTGAAAGTGTGCACTCGTACACCACTCAAAAATATATAAGCATTAGATTGGTGTAGGCATGGGCTAAAGGGTGTTTCCATATACCAGTCATTTCCTTTCAAATCCATAAAGGGAAGCGAACAAGTGCACACTTAATGAGAAATAACAGATTATTGGGACACAACCTCTAAACAACTGAAATAAACAAGGGTATATATCAAAAATGCTGACAACTGGATCGATGAAAATGATTGGACAATGTTGAGTATGTCTCGTGAGTGACCAATGAGAGACGAGACATGGTGTGGGTGTGGCAAATGAATGGCAAGCAATTGAACAGACATTTAAAAAGCCCCAAAAACATTGAAATAACGTGAAGCTTGAGGCCAAAACATTGGAACAGTGAAAGTGTACACCAATTGCACAGCCTTAAAATGTAATTTTAAAAAATTGATTACATTTGATGATTTCTTTACCGATCTACACAAGAAAAATAACATTTTCCAATTTAATAAAAAATAAGATGTAATGAATGCTTGGAAGCCATTACAGCTGTGAATATGTTAGAACAAGACTACCAACTTTGCACAACTGTTAGGGGATCATATGTTCATTGATTTTGTCATAATTGCACAAGCTCAGTAAATTTGGTTGAGAATCTAACAGACAGCAATCTTAAAACTGTGTGTGTGTGTGTGTGTGTGTGTGTGTGTGTGTGTCTGCATGATGTCTATCTTTATGTGTGTGGGTAAGATGACGTAATACACTGCTCAAAAAAATAAAGGGAACACTTAAACAACACAATGTAACTCCAAGTCAATCACACTTCTGTGAAATCAAACTGTTCACTTAGGAAGCAACACTGATTGACAATACATTTCACATGCTGTTGTGCAAATGGAATAGACAACAGGTGGAAATTATAGGAAATTAGCAAGACACCCCCAATAAAGGAGTGGTTCTGCAGGTGGTGACCACAGACCACTTCTCAGTTCCTATGCTTCCTGGCTGATGTTTTGGTCACTTTTGAATGCTGGCGGTGCTTTCACTCTAGTGGTAGCATGAGACAGAGTCTACAACCCACACAAGTGGCTCAGGTAGTGCAGCTCATCTAGGATGGCACATCAATGCGAGCTGTGGCAAGAAGGTTTGCTGTGTCTGTCAGCGTAGTGTCCAGAGCATGGAGGCGCTACCAGGAGACAGGCCAGTACATCAGGAGACGTGGAGGAGGCCGTAGGAGGGCAACAACCCAGCAGCAGGACCGCTACCTCCTCCTTTGTGCAAGGAGGAGCACTGCAAAATTACCTCCAGCAGGCCACAAATGTGCATGTGTCTGCTCAAACGGTCAGAAACAGACTCCATGAGAGTGGTATGAGGGCCCGACGTCCACAGGTGGGGGTTGTGCTTACAGCCCAACATCGTGCAGGACGTTTGGCATTTGCCAGAAAACACCAAGACTGGCAAATTCGCCACTGGCGCCCTGTGCTCTTCACAGATGAAAGCAGGTTCACACTGAGCACATGTGACAGATGTGACAGAGTCTGGAGACAACGTGGAGAACGTTCTGCTGCCTGCAACATCCTCCAGCATGACAGGTTTGGCGGTGGGTCAGTCATGGTGTGGGGTGGCATTTTCTTTGGGGGGGGCCGCACAGCCCTCCATGTGCTCGCCAGAGGTAGCCTGACTGCCATTAGGTACAGAGATGAGATCCTCAGACCCCTTGTGAGACCATATGCTGGTGCGGTTGGCACTGGGTTCCTCCTAATGCAAGACAATGCTAGACCTCATGTGGCTGGAGTGTGTCAGCAGTTCCTGCAAGAGGAAGTCATTGATGCTATGGACTGGCCCGCCCGTTCCCCAGACCTGAATCCAATTGAGCACATCTGGGACATCATGTCTGGGACATCATGTCTCGCTCCATCCACCAACGCCACGTTGCACCACAGACTGTCCAGGAGTTGGCGGATGCTTTAGTCCAGGTCTGGGAGGAGATCCCTCAGGAGACCATCCGCCACCTCATCAGGAGCATGCCCAGGCGTTGTAGGGAAGTCATACAGGCACGTGGAGGCCACACATACACTACTGAGCCTCATTTTGATTTGTTTTAAGGACATAACATCAAAGTTGGATCAGCCTGTAGTGTGGTTTTCCACTTTAATTTTGTGTGACTCCAAATCCAGACCTCCATGGGTTGATAAATTTGATTTCCATTGATAATTTGTGTGATTTTGTAGTCAGCACATTCAACTATGTAAAGAAAAAAGTATTTAATAAGAATATTTCATTCATTCAGATCTAGGATGTGTTATTTTAGTGTTCCCTTTCTTTTTTTGAGCAGTGTACAACATATCATCAAGAAGCATAAC